>NC_142608.1:28526064-28739623 GCF_041222555.1 Hakea prostrata | reverse complement strand
GAGTTCATTAGGTACTTCAACTAAATCATTTTTCTCCGATGCGCAGACTTTCATTAAACACCGACAATGAACTCAAGTAAGGGTTATCATCGTCAATGTCCATGGGCTCAGTCTCCGACTCATAATTATCAATCAAAAGGGTCCATAAGTCTCTTCTACCACCGCTTCGGGTCTTCGGACCTAAAAGCAACAGTAGATCCGGGTTAGGGTCAGGGTTAGAATAGGGCTAGATATTACATGCCCTATCTTCGCAAGACTATCGTCCTTTGTGGAAGCTTGGCACGCTTAGTTTGCTAACTATAGAATATCTTTGGCCAAACTCAAACAAAATCAACTAGAAGATATAGAACAATCAAATTAATGAAATAAGCATGGTTCATCTACATCCCAAAGAAAAGGAACTAGCTACTCATTATCAATAAGTTCATAAGAAAAATAAATATGAAACATAGGGAGAGAGAGAGAGAGAGAGAGGGAGATGTTGTAAAATCCAACTTTTACCTAACCTTGACCCGACCCGGTCATTGTTGTGTTTGTAGGTCCGAAGACTCGAAGTGGTGGTAGAAGGGACTTATGGACCCTACTAGTTGATGACGTGGTGTCGGAACTCCAGTCTATGGACATTGATGATGCTGCTCCTTCCTTGAGCACATTATCAGTGTTAAGTTAGAATCTGCGCACTGATGAAGAGTGAGACAGTTGAGATATCAAACGGACTCCTGTGCACAATCCGAAGGTACTCCCTGAAACTAGACCTCTTGAGTGAACTGTAGGAGAAAACCCCATGCAATTTGACCTTGTATAGCCCTCCAAGTCCACACCTAAAGTTGCTGAACTATTCTGAAAAATTCTGCGAGAAACATGAATTGGTCGATACTATTGGTCGATACTATCGACCCAATGTATCGACCAACAGTTTTGCTGAACCCAAGTTTAAAGATTCTCTGGAATATTCTTCACTCTATTTATTCCTCGAGACTGGAGCCCTATTCCAATGATTGCAACTCCTGAGAACGTGGAAAAGCCTCTTAAGAACTCCTCCTTAGTAATGGTGAAGCATCTTCTCCATTAATCATTGCCAACCACTCACTTCCACTCTCTTGCTCTACTCTCAAGGTATGACTCTCTCTCCTAGTCACTTTCTCACTCATCTTTTCTCTTACTTTATTGTTGGGACCATGACCAAGGTGCTGCAACCTTGCAAACACCTTGCCATGAGTCTTCTATACCTTATACATTGATGTTTTCTCCGATCTTGCTATGATTTACTTACCTCTTGATCATTAACCATGCATTTCCATTATTTATTACTCACCAACTTGCTTTATTTACTAAAAATGAGATGAAGCCTATGATTAACCTAATCTATACCTTGCATATGATTTCAATATTGTTCCTAAGTTATTCCCTACCTGATCTACTATGTTTTTCCCCAACTTGCATTAAGAAATAGCCAATGCCATGATTTCCAACTCTTGAACTTGATATGCCAAATTGGGGGTTTCTAATTTGACCATTGGATGATGTTAATTCTTTGATAATTAGAGTCTCTATGATGTGTTTAGACTGTTCCCCAAGTTTCGTATCGATCCGAGACCCTGATGACCAAATTTGGGCAAAAACCCAAAAACCCAACTTGTTGTTCAAAATTCTTTTGGTCGATACTATCGACCCAATGTATCGACCAACAGAGTTGCTGTCAGCAACTTTTGCCTAGTTTTGATTCGTTTGATCTCCGATTGTTCTGATTTCTTCTCTAATCCTTCATATATGCTTGTTTAGGGTTTTAAGACTATTTGGGCCACTTGCTTGTGATCTTGGACCATCCTCTTCTCCAATTCAAGGTAAGGATAGTTATCGACATAATTACATAGGATGTGAAATTTTGACTTGGTGTTCCTAACCTAATGAACATAGTCTCTATCTCATATTCTTATCATGTTAGACTTGTTACATATGTCTTTCAACAGTAGCCTTGTGTTTACATTAGTCTTATTTCAATGTCTCATTATGTTTATCAATTTCAATATATGATGAATTATGTCAATGTCATGAATCGAATGTTTACTATGATGTTATATCTTGTGAATTGATATGATGAACTTGGGCATGTGATTGCTTAAGTATAACTTGGGATTGAGGAGTACCCTACTGGTGCTTATGTCCTTGGACATCGGAGGGAATAGTATGGGATGTTCTCCGAAGATGTCCATCGACGCTTTCCCGGGTTATTGGATGACATACATAGGACTTGTCTAGTGGTGTTTGGCTAGGATGTCCCTATCATATCAGACCCGGATTGGAAGGGCATTGAGACCGAACAATCCGTGGTAGTAGTGTGGATTTGTGAGCGCTCAAGACCGGTAACCACCCCGTGAGAGGACATAAATTGCATTGCGGTTACCCGAAAGGGGCCATTTATTGGTAGGGTTGCAAATGGCTAGACTTGGGCTCACGGGCACTCAAGACTGGTGAAATGATCCGTGAGGGGGACGTGAGAGTTTCCCGTCTACCATTTGTGGATGACCAACAGGGTTGATGAGTCCGGTGAGTAATATCCATGACTCTAGTGTGAAGGATACCGGAAAGGATCCCGAGAGGGGAGGAATGGACGTATCTGGAACTGACATGATATGATTTAGTAGATGACTTGCATTGGGCTAGGCTTTACCCTGACATGCGCCAATACTTGGACCAAATGTTGATGTGAGAGAGTGGTGACCAAAAACCCCAACCATGGATTTGTTCGAGAGGGATGCAGGACCCAATTCCCCCCGGTGATGAGTGACTGAGACTACCTAAAGAAGTATGGTGCTATGACTTAAAGCATGTCTACCCTAGATGACCAGCATACTTAGAGTTAGAATCATATCACATCATATGTCTCATATCATCTGCATCATTTTATGATTATCTTATGGCTTATGTGTTGTGGAATAACTACCTTGCTAAGTTCTGTTGAACTCATTCCTTTTCTGTTGCAATATTTGCTAGACTACTCTACAGGTGATTACTCTGATGGTACGTTCCCTGAGGCGAACCCGGATACCTCATACTACTATCCGGAGGCTTGCTACAATGAAGACTTCGGTGACGGTACCGAAACAGATCCTTCGACGTATCAGGGTTAGCCCTAGGATAGTTTGGGAGCAGCCATGTTGGATCTCTATGGTCTTCACTTTTGAAGAAAATTTATTTATTGTGGAGGAGACTTATGCGTAGTTGCCCACCCCCTTCTTTTGTGACAGTTAAACTTGGAGGAATTGTAATAACTTTAAATTTAGTTTCATAACTTGGGATTTGTAATTTACCAGTTTTGACCTCACTTTCTGCTTGATTGAAGGAATGGGATTCCACCCACTGCCTTCTTAATTTATCTGATAAGATATTTACTTCGGCACTCTGATTATCTTTGGTATCTCGTTTCCAAATTCTACTATTATCAATTGTTAGTTTAATATTAATTGTTCATAATTGTGTTGTCGTCGACGTGGATGATGTGGTCCCTGAACTATGGATCTTCGAGGCTGTGGATCACATCCCGGGTATGCCAGATAGGGTACCGGCTGGGTGGATGTGACAAATGTGGTCTTCTTCAGCAGAAATGAGAGAGATGAGAGCCACGTTCGCCGTCTTCTCCTCTTCTCTGTGGTTGGCTTCTCTTTTATGTCTCCCGCACACAATGAATCCCTTCTCTTTACTTGTCGATTTGACCTTTATTCTTTCTGATTTTGGGAAAACACAAAACTGGAAAGTTATAGATATTTTCGATGTCGTTTCATAGAATCTTGAATCACCGAAATCCAAGCTCATACGAAAGAGATATGCCTAAAATACTGAAGGTAGGTCTGTTTACCCTATTTTTAGATTTATTACCAATTTTGTTCCTTAGACCTCCACCTGTTTCCAATTTGGCTAAGATCTAACTTTTCATGATCTCTCGAGCAACAAGATTGAATGCCATGATTTAAAATCCACCAATATCTAATATATTTGCCAACTTTACTCCATATTATCTCTAATATCCAAAATCACCTTATTCCTAAAAAATACACAAAAATACTCAATTAACTCTCTTCAATTAAATAAGTATGGGGAATTAAATCAAATAAATAATGGTAAATGCATGCTTATCAGTCTACTGACCCAGTCGACCAACTGAGTCAGTAAGAGACATAATTGATGTTTCTTATCCGAAACTTGATTTACATGATCCGAAACATCACCAATTTGGAGGAGACCTCTATGACAGTATCCTAACACTAAAGAGTAAGTCTAAACACCAACATTGATCAGAACACAGATATAAATTTGGAAACAAAACCTTCTATAATAGTAACAGTCAGGATTTTTGATGAAAACATAGCATGATCATGAAGGGAAAACCAAAGATGAAAGGATTCTCATTCTAGTAAAGAATAAACAGGGATCATACACTAATCTATCATGAAAAACATATCTAAATATGTTAAGAATCGAATGAGAGATTAAATCAAAGAAACGGATTACGACTTCATGAAAAACTTGCAATGATTAAGGTAAAGATCACTATGATGATCATAAAACCTTAAGAATATAAAGAGATTAGTGAAGAGATGGTTGCTAACAGAGAATGCAGCATCATCTTCACTATCTCAGACAATAAGAAATAGAAAACAACAGTAGAAGTAGAAGATGAGAGAGTAAACAAACCTTAGATGCAAGAAGAAGAAGGATTGCTTGGGTTCTTGCAAGAATCTCACCAAGAATGCAGAGGAGAGGCTTGAAAATGAGTCTCCACACGTTCCAGAGGGCTTAGGAGGTAGAGGAGACAAATTAATCTCGTAGACAACAATATATAAAGCAACCAAGACTAAACAGCAAAAACAGATCTTGTTGGTCGATTGGCCCAATCAACCACGCAATCGACCAAGCATGACAGCAAGGCCAAGACAGGGAATTGAAGGCCCAACTCAAAACCAAACTTAAAGAGCTTCTCCACACACATCATATGACTTACCTAGTATGTAGAAATGCCTTCGAACCAAGTCAAATAATACTCCAAGTCCATCAACTAAACTCATCTTCAACTAGGTGCAGTTTCCTTTTCAGTTCCGAACAAGTTTCCATGTATGGAACACCATCGTCAACTTCCATGGGTTCTGGGTCAAACATCAAGTCTTCCACTGAGAGGGCCCATAGTTGGCTTCTTCCTTTACTTCGGGTCATCGGACCTACAAACAACAAGGTTTCGAGGTCAAGGTCAGGGCTGGGTTTCACAGGTCTGTGTAGTCGGTACACATCCTCCATTTTCCATTGGCCTTCTTGACCATTACCACATTGGCCAACCAGGTCAAGCATTCAATAGGCTCAATGAACCCTGAATTCTTCAACTTCTCAACTTCTCAACTTCGCTTCTAATAGCCTCGTGCTTTTCTATTGAAAAGTTTCTTCTTCTCTGGATCATTGGCTTGGCCTTCGAAACTATCCAAGCTTGTGCTCTGCTACTTGTCGATCTATTCTAGGCATGTCTTCAGCAGACCATGCGAATACATCTCTGTTTTCCCGGAGGAAAACCTTCAATTCTGACTAGAACTCCTCCAGTTGTTCGGATCCAATATGAGTCATTCTCTTTTCATCATCGGGATCCAACTGGATTCGTTCCAATTTCTCCACTGGCTCAGGTCTTTACATCTCTTCCTCATTTCGATCGTAACGCAGTGGCCTTCTTTGGGCCTTCCTTGTCCTTCAAATAAGCTACATAACACTGTCGGGAAATTCTCTGATCGGAAGACACTTGACCAATTCCCTTATCAGTGGGGAACTTGATCTTCATGTGCTTCGTTGAGACCACTGCTCCTAGCTTTGTTAGGGATGGCCTGCCGGGTATAACATTATACGCCGGAAGCTCTCGAACCACCAGGAAACTCACCCGAATAGTAGTTTCCTTGGGGAAGTTTCCAACCGAAAGATCCAGCTGAACTGATCCTTCAGCCATGGCCGACAACCCAGCAAATCCACACAAGTGTGTGGATGATGGCTCCATCAAATCCTCCTCGATCTTTAGTTTCTGATAAGCATCATAAGATAAAAGATCTGTGGAAGAGCCAATATCGACCAATACTCTATGTACTTCCCAACGTCCAATCTCCACCTTGATGACTATGGCATCGTCATGAGGTGTACAAATACCCCTCTCGTCTTTGTCATCAAAGGTGATCAAACTTTCACCATTCGGCCTTTGCCGTTTCTGCACCTCTCCAGTTCCAACGAACTTGGATTTGGCTTTCAACTTGCGAAGTGATTCCGGTTCGGGTCCCCCAAAAATAGTTAGGATCGGAGATTGGCTAGCACCAACCACTTCCTTTCCCTTCTTTGACTTGGGAACCTCGACTTGTCGCTCCTGGCTTCCCGAATGATCCCTCTTCTTAACAACTATTCTCGACTCCGGCGGTCATCCTTTAATGAAACTTGAGAGATGTCCTTGAGAGATCAATCTCTCAATGTCGGCCTTCAGGTGCCTGCAATCATTAGTGTAATGCTCGTAATCTTTGTGAAAATGGCAATACCTCTCCATGTTACATTCTCCAGGCTTGGATACACCCTTGGAGGCCATTTCAAGATATCTTGCCTTTTGATGATATTCAGAATCTCTGACTGAGAAGTATTCAATGGTGTGTACTCGCTTTGATCGGGAGAACGCTACCTCCACGCTGAACAGGGCTTTCTGGCTCGATCATTATTGGGTTGCCTAGGCTTCTGTCTTTTTCCAGGAGCCTTATGTTCTTTGGTGGAGGCCTTTGTGTCCCCCTAACGTGCATCCAGAGTCTCCGTCACTTCTGCTTGCTTTTGACACCTTTGCACCAGTTCAACATAAGTGGTGGGCATGTCTTGAAGTAACAACTCTAAGAGTCTCCGGTTTGTGAGTCCTGTGAACAAAGCAGTTTTAGCTACGTGTTCATCCAGATTCTCAATCTCCATAGTAACTTTGTTGAATCTTTTCAGGTACTCTCGAATTGATTCGTTCTTCCCTTGCTTGATAGTAAATAGGGTCTCCTCCGTCTTTTTTATCTGGATTCCACTCTGGAAACGACCAATAAATTTTTGCGCCAACTCCTCAAAATTGACAATTTTCCCGAAGGAAGATTTGAAAACCACTTATGTGCCACACCGGTCAAAGATGACTCGAACACCCTGCAAAGGATTTCATCAGAATTACCAGCCACAACCATAGTTTGCTGATAATAGCTGATATGGGCGACGGAATCTCCCAAACCATCGAATGAAGAGAAAGTCGGGAGCCGAAAATTGTGAGGAAACACAAATCCAGCTATTGCCTTGACGAAAGGGGTCTTTCTGATGACAGAATAGATGTCATCGGCCATCTTCCCTTGGGAGAGCAATCCCAACCTTTGATTAATATCTGCAAACTCCTGACCAATGTGGACTGAACATCCCCCACCAATTCGGTAGCTCTCACGACCAGAACGTTTTGAGGTTGGTGAGTGAGTGCGTACTCCTTTGCCCAATCTCGTTATTGACCCGATTCGGCTCAATTGTAGTCGTTCATGCCGACCGTTCCTTCTGGGTAGTTCTCCAGTTCTTCGTTCTCTGTCTCGCTCTTGGGAATTCCCTCACAGGTTCGGACCATAATTCTGGCCACCTGCCGGTTGTCTATCCCCTTGTGGGGAATGCCCTCATAGCGGTGGTACAAACGTCTTTGCTTCTCCTGCATGCCTTCTAGTCTCTTGATGGTCAGGAGCCTGGGGAGCCACCACTTGTCTGACCAACGTACGAAGCGTCTGGTTCATTTCCAAGAATTGGAGCTGCATTTGATCCAACTGCTGTTGGAGAGGATTTGGAGGGTTTAATTGATCATTACCCCCTTGTCCTCCATTTTCTCGTACTTCACAAGCACGACTTCCTACAGGGATATCTTCTGGATTGTTCCCTCCAAGAAATTGAATGTCAGCCTCTTGTTGAGCCGCCGCAGCTACTGTTGTTGCTGACTTGGTAGCCATGACTTTCTGAAGCGTTTCCCACAGACGGCGCCAAATGATGCGTCCAGAATCTGCTCAGCCCTTAGATCACTTGAGAATGACCTGCAAAACAATCGTCAGATGTGACTTGACCGCAGTGGTCGGGAGTCCACCTCCGATGGCTAAGTCAGTTAATGAACTGATCACAAAGGCTCTGACTAGCCTGAGAGCTAAAGTATGAATACATAAAATGGGAATACGATTCAGATACCTTCTTCATATGTAGATTTGGACTTATATAGAGTTTACCTCTTAATCCTGTTCGTTGAACTCGTACGTGCCTTCTACTGGTGACCGTCAAATCTTGATGGTTAGACCCGTTAGTGGGGTAATGGACAACTTCCCTTGATTGCACGATCTTGATGCTAGGGCGTGGTAGTTATCCAAGTTGGCACGATCATCCACTCCCGTAAGTGCTGATAACCGTCTCTTTGACGAGTTATTCATCTCGAGAATCATGGACTTGTGTTTGCCTGCTGATCGTGTAAGGTTTCTTCCTTAACATGCCATCATCGAACCCGATTCGCTCGAACCTAAATCGGTCGGTTCGCCCCCGACCAGGGTTGAGGGTTGAACCAAGGACAGACCTGGTTCAATGATATTTTTTTCCCATGTCAAATCAGAGAGAAGGGTGGAAGGGGCATGGAAGAAATTTTTTCGAAAGAGCGGTTAGCAAATTGCTCAACATCGTGGAGGCTAAAGAGAAAAAACAAAACCTTGTCGGTAAGGGAAGAGTCAGTTGGCAATGTCCATCTTTCTCCTTTGTAATAATCAAAATACCTATTTTCTAATACTTAGTCGATAAGTAATTGTAGTGGAGAAATAGGATAATATAGACTACTAAAAATAAAGAACTTAACCGAAAAATAAATGGACAATTTAGCCCTAAAGAATAATTAAAATAAATGGTCCTAAATGATCATATGAAAAGTCTTTATAGGAGAATAATTGAACAATTGTGTCCAATTAAACATTTGTTGTTAATAAAAGTATGTACTTTAATATAATAGTAGTATGATAATACTATGATTTTGTTATAAATAATATTTGTTATGGATATCCATTACCCCAAAGAGATTGTACTTCCAATTGAAGATCTCAACTACATCAGGATGCAATATTGGTGAAGATCACAACCATCTCATTACACAATGTTAGCAGTCAATATTTCCATTCTATGCACCTTCTATCTTAAGTGGCAATCTATCATTCCATATCAAGATTATCTTATTGTGTGTGAGAATCATATATTGTATTTCTTTGTAGACTCTGATATTACCATATCAAAGAAGATGCTAGTCCCATTATAAATATGTAATGCACTCAACTGAATGGACTAGTTCTGATTGAACTCATCTTGTCTTTATTCTTTGTATTCTATATTTTCTCTTTATTTTGTAAAACGTTATCAGCACGATTCCGCTTGAAATAATTGTGAACGACTCCGCTCGAAGTATTGCGTTTTGAGAAGAAAGACAGCAGACTATGTATCATTATGTTTTCTATTCCAAAGTGAAAAGAATGATCGACTTCTTTGCACGTTTTTGTAAACAATGGAATTTACCTTGTCAATCTTATAATGTAAGTGCATAGTGAAAAAAATGGTATGTATTTTATTGAATATAAGAATCAATTAAAATATTAGGTTGCCTTAACTGTTGAGGTTTGTCATTAACCAATAATGATTTTATTTATTGTATATAGTGGTTATTAGGCTTGCACCACAAATATTGTTAAATGCACTTGAAGTTGCAAGATTTGAAACTGTAAAAGAATACATGAATATAGTTCTGCAGATACACATGAAGTTGCAAGATTTGAAACTGTAAATAAATACAGTTCTGTAGTTTTTTAAATTAATTCTCTATTAAAATTATAAGGAGAAAATATTATTCATGAAAATATGCCAACAAATTTTCAAGTTTCAGATTTATTGTTACAATTGTAATATTGTAAAAGGAGTTTTAAGAAATACTCTGAATGATATCATGCCTATTTGAGGCTAAGTAAAATAATGGACTATTAATGAAAAGTCATGAAGCTCGTCTTATTGGTTCTGTTCCATTCTCTGAAGTGAATGCAACCATTCATGATATGCCTGAAAGAAGGCAAAATTAAAATTATGATCATGACTGTGGAAAATGATGAGGCAAATGACGAAATAATTACCATCATTATTATGAAAATAAATAAGAGGATAAGAAGGATCCTTAACATAACTATTAAATGAGTGAAGATAATATTTGTTACCGATGTAGTATGAAAGCCATTAGACATGTATCTGTCGTACTCCACAATATTTAATTAAGCTTTGTCAAACCTTCATTAAAGAAATAAAAATAATGTTGAGATAAATTGGATTTTCCAAAATCATGATACTTGAGCAATTTTTGCCTATTAAAGTGATGATTTTGATGGCCTCACAGATACTACACATCTAGATGCTATAAACTCCTTTAAAGATAATAGGTGAAGATTTGATTATGTTAATATAATTCAAATAAAAATAAAAATAATATTATATTAGTTTGTAATTCTTCTCTCTTCTAATCTCATCTCATATGTTAGTTTATCTTAAATTTAATATTTTTCCTCTATAATTTTTTTATTGACTTTCTATATATCTTTTAATATATTTTGTTTCATTTTGATGAAGAATGTGAATATTCTCTTATATGCTGTGACGCATATTATACTGAGAGAAAAATATACATATTTCTCTTATTTGATGATGCGGAAGCCAATGTTCATATAAAAATCGGTAGTACAACATTGATTGGAAGCTCCGAAAGAGCTAATCTATTATTATCTGAAAGATAAAATTGGCTATGAATAATTTATTATTTTGTAGTAAGTCTCAAAGAAACTTATTAAGTTTTGAAGCTATTTGCCAAAATGATTATCAGATTGAGACTACAAATAATGGTAAAAGTGAGTATCTATACAAATGTATTAGATATTTTCTCTTAATTTATACTACACGAATATCGCATGGTTGAAACACATGCTTGGGTAAATCAAATGAACATTGATTCCAATAATTTTATTATTTGGCATGACCGGTTAGACCATCCCGGATCAAGTATGATGCGAAAAATTATTGAAAATTCAATTGTCATCCATTGAATAACCAGAAGATTCTTCAATTAAATGAATTTTCTTATGTTGCTTATTCTCAAGAGAAATTTATTATTGGATATTCACCAGCTAAAGTTGAGATTGAACATTCTATGTCTTTGAAACGTACTACGGGTGAAATATATGGGCCTATTCACCCATCATGTGGACCATTCATATAATATACGATTTGAGTAGATGCATCTATAAAATGGTCACATGTATGTTCATTATGAATTCCTAATTTGGTATTTGCGAGATTGTTGCTCAAATTAGATTAAGAGCACAATTTATGGATTATAAAATAAAGACAGTTTGTCTTAATAATGTTGGTGAATTTACATCTTAGGCTTTATGATTATTGTATAAAAACTGAGATCACAGTTGAATAGCCTGTTGCTCATGTTTATATCCAAAATGGTTTGGTAAAATTATTTATTAAATGTCTCCAATTAATAGCTAAACCATTTTTTATGAGAACAAAACATCATTTGTATGCATCAGGCCAAAAGGTTGTCATAAATTCTCACCATTACAATTGGCTTATAGTCATAAGCAAAATATTTATCATCTTAAAATTTTTTGGATGTGCGACTTATGTTCTAATTACTCCACCACAGCGCACAAAAATGAGTTCCCAAATAAAGTTGGGAATATATGTTGGATATGAATCTCCTTATATACTTTAATATATTACCAATGATAGGAGATTTATTTAATGAATTAGTTTTTTCAACATGAGGGGGAGTGAATAAAAAGTTGGAAAAAGAGATTGATTGTATGCATTAACATTATCTCATTAGATCATTGCACTGAGCACTGTGAACTTGAAGTTCA
Source organism: Hakea prostrata (assembly GCF_041222555.1). NCBI lineage: Eukaryota > Viridiplantae > Streptophyta > Magnoliopsida > Proteales > Proteaceae > Hakea > Hakea prostrata. The sequence goes on along the minus strand of NC_142608.1, from coordinate 28,727,651 downwards.
AAGAATAATGCAATAAATATTATGAATCAACTGCCAGATTTGCTGACCTGCTAAGAGTTACTAAATCTCATATTCTAGCTGTAAATGTTCCAATTAGAATTGATGTCCCAGCAGGACAATCTATTAGTGCAAATGAAATTAAACCACGTTTAAAACGTGAAAGATCAATCGGTTCCAAGGATAAAATCCTAGAAAAGGAAAGGAGCAAATGATCAAGATGGTCATAATATAGAGACAATTGATTATGAAGATCCTAAAGACATAACTTTCTATAAAACCCCAGAAGAGGTTCAGGTACCTAAAAATAATGAAGAGATCTCGATTAGTTATGTCATTGTAGGAAAAAGATGGAACCGAAAAGATAAAGTTGTCGACAACATTTTTACATATTATGTTATTGTTGAAATAATACAACAAGACGAGGATCTTGAACATAAATTTGTTGATGAATATAAATCAATAAATGATTGGCCAAAATGTAGAGACACAATTCAACCAGAATTGAATTCGCTTGAAAAATAAAGTTTTTGGACCTGTAGTCCAACATCTGAAAGTATAAAGCCAGTGGGGTACAATTGAGTTTTCTGCGAAAAATGAAATGAGAAAAGGAATGAAATCATAATATATAAAGCATGAATTATGGCACAAGAATTTTCGTAGATGCCTGGCATTGATTACATGGAAACATGTTTTCATGTGATGGATGCAATCACCTTCAGATATCTTATAAATCTAGCAGTATATGAAAATTTTAACATGCGTCTAATGGATATTATTACAGCATATTTATATGGTTCACTCGAGTGTGAAGTATATATGAAAATCCTTGAAGGATTCAAAATGCCTGAAGCACATTAAGATTTCTAAGAAGTTCGTTCAATAAGGCTTCAGAGATGATTATGGCATATATGATATAACTTCTTTAGTGAATATTTACTAAATGAAGAATATAAAAATGATCCAATTTTATTATTGTGTTTTTATTAAAGGATATGGATCTGATTTTAATAAGTGTATATGAAGATGACTTAAATATCATCGGAATTCCTGAAGAATTTCTAAAAGCAGCAGATTATTTGAAGAAAGTTGAAATGAAAATCTTGAAAATACAATGTTTTGTCTTGACTTATAAATTGAGCATTTGACGAATAAAATATTCGTTCATCAATCAACTTATATAGAGAATATTTTGAAGCGGTTTTATCTAGATAAAATACATTCATTGAGTACCCCAATGGTTGTGAGATCATTCAATATAAAGAAATATTCATTTTAACCCCAATAAAACAGTGGAGAATTTATTAGTCATGAAGTACCATATCTTAGTGTAATTGGGGTATTAATGTATCTTGCTAATAATACACAATCGGATGTAGCATTTTCTATAAGTATATTAACAAGATTTATTTATTCTCCAATACGAAGACACTGAAATGTTATAAAACATATATTTCAGTATATTCGAGAAATTATTAACATGATATTATTTTATGAATGTGGATATTAACTTACTTATTATGCAGATGTATGATATTTATCTGATCTATATAAAACTATATCTCAAACATGCTATTTATTCACAAATGAATATTATCTATTTTATATTTTGTTAATATCAATGATCCAACACATTTAGGAAGCATGCGATCTTCTACTAGAAGAAGGAGTTTCAACAATATTATATAAATATAATGTTGCATGCATAGCGCAATTCATGGCCTTCAATGAAATGTTGAAATCGATGTTCAACAAACTCATTCAAGTGATAATTTGACAGATTTATCTACTAAAAAGTTGCATACTTCAAATCTTGAGAAGCTGGTATATGATATTGGAATGTGCGTACTTAAAGATACTCAATGATGTTATCATCAGGGGGAGTAAAATACGTGCTGCACTCTTTTCCCTTAACCAAGGTTTTGCTCCACTGGGTTTTCCTGGTAAGGTTTTTAATGAGACAGCTACCAATACGTATTATTTAGATATATATACTCTTTTTCCTTCACTAAGATTTTTTCCCACCGGGTTTTTCTTAGTAAGGTTTTAACGAGGTACATTATCTATTGATGAACATCAAAGGGGAAGTGTTATAAATAATATTTATTATGGATGCCCATTACCTTAAAGAGATTGTACTTTCAATTGAAGATCTCAACTATCTCAGGATGCAGTATTGGTGAAGATCACAACCATCTCATTACACAATATTGGCAGTCAATATTTCCATTCTATGCACCTTTTATCTTGAATGGCAATCTATCATTCCATATCAAGATTATCTTATTGTGTGTGAGAATCACATATTGTATTTTTTTGTAGACTCTGATATTATCATATCAGAACAAATGCTAGTCCCATTATAAATATGTAATGCACTCAACTGAATGGACTAGTTCTGATTGAACTCTTTTTGTCTTTCTTCTTTGTATTTTATATTTTATCTTTATTTTATAACAGATTTGAAAATTTAATTACTTTCTACTATCATAAAAGAAGAAAAACAGCTGAACGACTGATGAGCCATCAGTCACTCAGATTTGGGCCTTGAAGATGTTTTAAGCCCATTTACTAGAAGTTCCGCATTGCACGTGTAACGACAACTTATCATATTCTTTCTACCATGGGAGTAGAAGTCTCTATTTATATATAAACGCAGGGTCTATCTATTCGGTAGAGAACGGTTAAGTTTTTGTTTTTTTCTTTGGGAATTTTGGAATTTAGGGTTAGGGTTTAGGTTTGAACAGTTTACAATATCGCTGCTGGACTGCAGTTTTCTGAGTAAACGAATTCCTTCGTTGCAATTCCGCCCTGGATACCATGGATCCGGTGACTAAAAAGAGAAAAGCCGACGAGAACGGTGACGCCGGTTCAGGTTTGAGATTAACGCCGGAAGATGCTCGTAAGATTATCGAATCCTTCACTCAAGAGCAGCTCCTCAACATCCTTCAAGACACCGTTGTTCTTCACTTGGACGTTCTAGATGCAGTTCGTGCCATCGCTGATAGCGATCCAACGCAGCGCAAGCTCTTCATCCGTGGTCTTGGTTGGGACACAACCACCGAAGGCCTTCGTACTCTGTTCTCACAATACGGTGATCTTGAAGAAGCCGTGGTAATTCTTGACAAGAATACGGGTAAGAGCAAAGGTTATGGCTTTGTCACTTTTAAGCACATCGATGGTGCTATGCTAGCGTTGAAGGAGCCCAGCAAGAAGATTGATGGTCGGATGACGGTTACTCAGCTTGCGGCTGCCGGGAATTCTGGATCAACCGTTAATCAGCCCCAGGCGGTTGATGTCTCAATGCGGAAGATTTATGTTGGGAATGTTCCGCCAGACATGCCTGCTGATCGTCTTTTAGCTCATTTTTCTTCGTATGGTGAGATAGAAGAAGGGCCATTAGGTTTCGACAAGCAGACTGGGAAGTCTAGAGGGTTTGCTTTGTTTGTGTACAAAACTCCTGAGGGTGCGAAGGCTTCCCTTGTGGATTCCACCAAGACAATTGATGGGTATCAACTAATTTGCAAATATGCGATTGAAGGGAAGAGGGCTTTACCTAAACCCGGCCAAGTTGCAGTGGGTGCTGGAGGAGTTCAGGCCCCCAATAATGTCCCCGGAGGAGAAGTCGCTGGAGATGGACTTGGCTTGCCTCCACCGACTGCCATGCCGGGAACTTTTACTTCTCAGTATGGTGGTCCACCGGCTGGCCTTTCTTCCTATGGTGGTTTTTCCGGTGCCCACCAGGGACCACCTCCATATGGTAGCCACCACCATCACAATCTGAACTCGCCCTTGCAGTCATCAATGGGTCCTTCTGGGATGTCCTCCGTTGGGGGTCAGGTTCCTTCTTCTTTGGGTGCTACAGGAGGTGGCTATGGTTCAAGCTTGAGTGGTGGTCCATATGGTGGTGCTTCACAGTATGGTGGGCCTACTTCGGGCGGCTATGGTGGATTGGGTGGTGGTGCATCATCTTTGTATCGGTTGCCGCCAACGAGTTCGGCTGGTATGGCCACTGGGAATTATCCGGAGACTGGGCACTATGGGTTGTCTGCTGCATATCCAAGTCAGCAACACCCAGCTACAGGAATATCGCCGGTGCCTAGGGTACCACCTGGTGCAATGTATCAGACAATGCCTCCTTATTGATAAGGTATCTTACTCTGTCCCTCTTCACTTGTCTGTTTGATATTAATTGTCCCTCTTCATTTAGTTTCTTCTCTCTGTAGCTCCTGTGGCTTTTTTTCTTTTGGGCCTTGCATGCAAATTTTATTTCTGCTGCTACCCGTACGTGTTTATATTTTGCTAGATGATGTTTCTTGCTAGATTGATTAACATTTAAAACGGGAAAACAGAAAAATTGTTGGAGATGCCTTTAAGAAGCTTGATTCAGCTATATAGGACCCAGCATAGATTTTTTTTTCAAATTCTTGATATTCTTTAGCTCAACAAATTTAACCATGCTGCTTGTGTTTGCAACTGCTTGTTATGAGGGTTACACTGAACTATTAAATTGGATATTGTATTCTCTTGAAGATAGTTGCACTGGAATTGAAGTTATTAATGTAGTTAGAATGTTTTCGTGAGCCTTTCTTTCTGACACTTTTGAATTATTTATGCATTTTCATTGACTCTTTTGTGATCTGTCCAGTTTGACATTTGATTGTGTCTTATATGTGTTCTGGGTTTTGTTGTTCTTGCATTTTTATAAGGTCTTGAAAAATGTATCTATACATGATAGCAGTGTGATTATACATGAATTAACTTGTTCAGTTGAACTAATTTACCTGTCCATGACTCCACTAGAGTTTGTTGCATGTGTTTATTTTTCTTACTGTAAAGAATGGGAATGATAGTTTGTGACTTTGTGTTTGCAGCTTCCTTTATTTGTAATAATATTAGGAATATTGTAGGATGATTACAAGGATAGAATTGCCCCCATGACAAAATGCCCTTGATCCCACATTGGACTTAGTTCTAAGTGGCTTCTTCCTCTGGACCTTTAATTTAACAAGGTGTTTTACTTCATGCACATTTGGCTTCGGCGAGGATAATGTGACAGTGTTCGTAACAGTTACTGAAGTGTACCATCTTAGATTGCTGATCTTGTTTGAGTAAATACAATAGGATATTGCATCTTCTTTGCCACCTGTGGTGGTTGTGTTTGCAACCGCATATGCTATGTTGACTTTTCTGTAGTATATCAAATTTTCTCTTGACCTCCATCTCCTTGTTATCTGATTGATGTCACTTGAATCAGTTTTGGTTTGGTCTTTGTAGATCATTCTGATAAGAGTGACTTGTGCCTCTATTGTCCCTGTCCGTTCTTTCGGTAAAGGTGCTTTTATCATACTTGGTGAGTGTGTTTTTTTGGGGTTTGTCGTTACATGGGAATTTGGGTTTGTTTGTATGTGTTAAGAGAGGCTGTACTGTGTGTGTTTGTGCATGTGTGGGCCGACTTGTTTCTCTTTGTCCATGTGCCAATCTTTTAGTTGTGATGTTGTTGTCATAGTCGGTGAATGTGTATTCAGTGTTTGTTGCAACATTGGCATTTGAACTTCCTTGTATGTTCATTAGGGACTTCGTAGACTGCTTGTGTTTGTGTGTCAAATTTTAAGTGGGAAAATTAGGTCCTGAAACTCCTAGTGAACACCATTTAGGCCATTTGAACATGAACATTATAGAAGTAATTTAAATAATTTGTTGGAAAAAATTCTGGATATTTAAAATTTTAGTTTTAAACAAAAAATAAAATCAGATTCTATGAGGTCATACACTGGTCTGTGTTGTCTTTAATATATAAAAATTACAGGCCAAGCATGTACTTCTCACTTATTTCGGAAAAATTAAAATTTGAATAAATGATATTCGATTTGGAAATTTCTGCAGAACTTTAACGAATGCAACAATTGTTGCTTTCAATGTGTTCCACTATTGCCAAACATCTTATCCCACGCTTGCCTGGGAGTGAGTTGTTCAAAAATCATAGAACCAAGTTTCCGTAATTCTTTGGGTTAAAAACCAGTGAAACTTTGTTTATGAAAGAATACATTTTATATTGACTGTTTGTGTCACTTCAGTTGGAAAAATTCTGAAACTGCACGTATCATTGAATCTTTTGCTAAAACAATAAATTTTGACAAAAATGTTGCATTTCTTTCGACTATTAAGTTGAATTTCATCTTCTTTATTATCAAAAAAAAAAAAAAAGTTGAATTTTCATCTTGACAGTTCTCAAAACTGTAAAGTTTTTGAAATTTTGGCTAAACCTTGAAATTGTTTGTGCATATTGGAGAAGGAACTTTCTTTTCTCTGCATTGGATTCCTTCAATGCCTTTTGGTATACCTCGTTTGGTAATACACATACAATTTTCTTGTTCGCATGGAACATTTTATAGATCATTAAGGTTATGGGGATGTCATGGTAGACATTTTGTATACATACGTGATAGTTGATGGGATGATTATACATTCTGGTTCGCAGTCTAGCTAAATGCTGTATACCTTGATCTTGATTAGGTAGAAAGAAAGAGGCTCTGTTTTAGTAACACTGGTAAGATGAGGTAGAGATATTGGATTTCGATGGGAGGTCCCCCACCCCCATTCCTTGGCTATTGCACATGTGGTGTTGAGTGGTTCAGTATCCTAGTCTTCTTTTCTTTGTTGAATATGTTGTTTGGTCCACTAACTTCTTATGCATGTATTGCATTATCTTTTCTTTTTCCATTGGTTCTCTTAAGTTGGTTCCCTTTGGAGTCCATGATAACCAATTGATGCTATTTTTTTACTGACTGATTTATGTGCTCCTCTAACTGCCAGATCTAAGCTCTCAGTTCTAAATGAATATCTTGTGTCAGAAACTTTTAGGTGATTTAATCTTATGGTGGTTCAGAGTGTCCAATGGATTACTTGTAGGCCCACTAATGTGCAATTGTAAATAGTAATGAATGATGGCAATTTGTGAATACGTGGAAGGTTATATACCATGGGATAGTTTATATTTTACTTCCAAACACAAGGAATGGATTTGTATGGTCTTGGTGGTCCTGGTGGAAAGGATAATCTAGGAAAAGAAATGAAGATTAAGGACAGGGAGAAAGAGGGGTATTTTGGGGGCTGGGGTGTTTTCTGAAGTGGTTGTCTTCTGCCTCTGGTACAAACCGGAGGTCAGAACCTGGTTTGATCTGAAGATGGTACTCCTTCGATAGGGATCTATTAGGCCCGAAATCACTAGGCTTAGATCTTGCTATTGACCCTCCTAAATACTATTGGGATAATATAAAACAGAATAGTTGAGAATTGCATGGGTAGGATTTGCGCTATCAGCCCTCCTAAATGATATCTGTATTGTGTTGGGATAAGTGACTACAGAGTAGTTGGGCTGGAATCAGACCAGTTGATCTCACACTTGCAGGTTTCTATTAATGCTTGAATCTCAGAGCTAGGGAGCTTGTGGGCATATGGTTCTCTGAAGTACGAATGGCCGTAGGGCAATGGTTTAAGTCCAAAATAAGAGATGGATGAAGAACCTACCGAAGGGGGAAACTAAAACCAAAGCAGTAAGTGACTTTGGCTATTCAGGAAGTAGACGAAGAGAGGAGAAATATCAAAGAAAACATAGATAAGAAGACCAGGTGAACAGAGATAATACCAGTGTGACCTTATAACAAATGATAATCAGATGGGATGAATTAAGATATTCCAAATTAACTCCAAAGGGGATTTGTAGCTGAAGTAAAATCCTATGTAGACTTCACCATCAGACATTCTTTTGGGAAGACAATAAAGGAAAAGGCTGCGCCACAGTCGTGTACACTGCAAACCAGCTGGGGCTGCGATAGCAGGCTCAAAACACATTGCCGGGGGACCATTCTGTTTGTTGTTCGGTCACTTTGGTACTTCGGCCCCTTCGGGGTTGGGTCTTGTTGTTTGGCTTTCTTCCCTTTTCCCTGGTTGGCCCTGCTGTGGCCGGCTGTCCTTCCCTGTTCCTTCTTCCTTGTGCCGGTCCTCTCGCTTCCCTCTCCCCGTGCCCTGGTGGGGGCCCCTGCCCTCGCATTCTATTAAAACTAAAACTGAAATTGTATGATAAGCTCAAATATTCGGAACCTTAATAAATAAATCAAATAGTTGGCATTTTGCATTCTGTTTAATACATTGCCTCTGCTTGAATTGGTTATGTACTATGTAACTTTATTTTAATGCTTTTAAAGGTTTGCTGGTAACTGTCTATACATGAAATTTTGTAATCCTAATGTGAAATCTCTGACATCCATTCATCTATTACAATTGATTGGTGGACGCAGAGTCCACTCATTGGTCATGGTGCAAGTGTTAATTTATTTTGAAGCTCCTTTTTTCTCCTCTTGTAGGTTAGCTTGGATAGCTGTTTTGTTTGTTAGATGCAAAATGATGGATTGAGTTTGAATGGGTACTTGATTCAGGTATATGACAGCTTCTTGGGAGCACATGCCTTAAATGGTTATGGTGATTGCAGACAATGTAAACTATGGTTTGATGAAATGGTTGGCTGTACTGTTGTTGCCGTTTCTCCTCTTCTATGTCCCTTTTAAGATATGGTTTACTTTCTGTGGCTGGTTTATCAGTATTGTCAGAGCTAGGTCAGCCTTAGTCTTTGGGAAATTCTCTTCCTAGTGCATGAGCCAATCTGCGGTATTGTTTTTGATGTATGTTGACAGAAGGCTTTTTGGATGCTTATTGGTGGATCATAGCATGATCTTTACATAACTTTATTAATCTCTGGGTTTGCTCTGTGCGCAAGTATGATATGATCATTTACTCCTGCTAGATTGATGAGATTGTTGATCTATAATAGGATTCTCTATTGGTTTTTGACATGGCTAAGCAATCTTCCTTAAATATCATGATGAATGTTTTGGGTTTTTTTTGGAAATTAATTTAACATAACAGGACTAGTAAAAGTGGGGAGGTGGTCATCTGATGGAAACACACTAGTATTGATAATACTTGTTACAGTTTGGTTGGTCTTGTGAAGTTGTTATACAACCAAAAAGATTTGCGTATCCGACGTTTGTTTGTTTCTGAAATTTTGTGTTTGATCTTGGGAAATTTGAGATGGAAGAAAGGGCGGTGGCGTTGGCTCTTTGATATTTCCTCCTAATTGTGTTTGTGTTCTCCCATGGGCACACTTCCCTATATGGATGACTTTAGTTATCAGGCTAGTCTTTCTTTTTGCAATCATGTTATTTTTTAATAGGTTCTGTCGATTGAATATGTTGATAAAATGTGGATACAAATCCCAAGTTTTGGTTTAAGAGTGGTTAACTCATGTTACTTTCGAGGACTACAGTAAACGTGACTTCATTGATGAGTGAATTTATGAACAAATATATTCTTTCTGGGGAATGGGTGGCAATGTTTGCAGCCACGAGTGTTATTGGGGGTTTACCATCTTGAGTTTGCCTGGTTGATGATTTCTGCTGCAATGAAATGAACGCGTAATTTCAAGGTTTGGCATGCTTTGAGAGATGTGGAAATCATTCATTTTCAAGGTTTTGACGGATTAAATTTGAAACTGGAATGTGGCTTATAAGCTGCTATTGATTGTTTAACTGCATTAACTTAGGCAGCAACGTAAGCCTTCTAATGCCCCTCTCTTTCGTTAACCATAGTGGTGAGTAGTGCATGTGCGTCCTGTAATGTTCGTTTTTGGAAGTTTTTCATTTGGGTACTCGCTGTATTGTTCAAAAGGTTTTGTGTGAGTCACTGTTTTGAATCTTTCTTTCTTCAGTTTCAATTGATTTCATACTTAAAAGGGAGAGGTGCTGGAAGTTTACTGGTGTTGTGAGGTTGATGCTCGTGAAATAACGGCTTGACATAATTTGAGTTGGTTTTACTGTTGAATGTTACTTGTGTTCAGGTGTCTCAAATGTGTGAAAATTATACTGTTTAATCTTTTAACGTGATTATGGTAACCTGTTTCTTAGATATTGGCCAAGTGTATGAAAACACCTAATGGTTTGTTTTCTGAAGTGCCATGTGGGTGCACTGCACTGTACTCTTTGCACCGATTAAGTCGAGTCCATCAGGCATATGCTAGACCTGAAATGTTGAAAACAATGGCCTATTTGAGCATGTTCATGGCTGTTATTTTTGACGAGTTATAGGTTAAACTGTGTCTGCGGTTCGGTCTGGGCTTGTTTTGGTTTAGGATTTTTGGCTTAATATGGACCATTAGTAAAAATATTGGTTTTGGTTTTGGTTTGCTTTGGGGTTGGTGAGGTTTGGACTAACAGAGTAACAGTAACAGTTTGGGTTGGGGTTGATTGTTTTCGAGATTATCATCAGCTTGTTCCAAATTAAAATTTATACCCAAATCGTTTTCGCCTTTGGATCTTACCTCTTGGACTTAAGACCCAAATTAACCAACTTTTTTGATATCTTTAAATCAGTTTACAAGGTTGGGGTTTTCAATGGTGCGGTTTGATTAGTGTTTCGGGCTAATGTGTCAGTGATGGGTTGGATCAAATTGGTCCAAAATTGACAGCTCGTTTGTCCTTTTTGTTCGAACAGTCAGAAACCCAACTCGTTATTATACTATTGAAGGAAACCGGTTAATATTAGTCTTGATTTCCAGTGAGATTCAAGATCCAAATCTGATTGTTAATTTAAAATGGATGTTGGATTTTGGTTGTTGAATTTGAATATGAATTTTGTTATAGAGCTGCTTTCAGACCTACACTGTGCTCTGTACGAGTCGTGACACCTCAATCAGCCTTGGATTGGTCTCGTTTGGGGCCTTAAGAGGCTGTGGTTTGTCCTGATTTCAGCATTCAGTCCGAAACTGACGCCCTTATGAACTATTCCTGGAAGGTCTTTAGTGTGTCGCATTGTATTAGAATGTTAAAAGAGGCGAAGAGGATTTTTGCAACGCATGGGTAATCTGGCTTCTTACGCTCTCGCCATTTTCTGTGTTCTTATGCCTTGGGAGTTATTTGCTTGATGAATGAAAATGGTTTGAGGTCATCTTTAAACTTCAATAAAGAGTGAATAATGAGGGAAACCTCCAGGATGGATGTTCTCTCAGGTTTACAATGGCTCTATTGCGGTTTGCTATTTCAACCATGTTCTACTCCTTACCTTTTATTAAGAGGTTTTGGTATTATGTCAACTGAGCTAATTTCTTAGACTCATGTCTTGCTTTGAATCTTGCTTCTGCTTTCATTTTTACTAGTTCATATGCAATACTTGAATTTGGTTTCAGACGTTTTATGTGTAAATAAATAGAAGGTGGTCATATGTATTTGTGTACCAAATGCAGAGACTGCGGCTAGTTCATACATTTGTTTTCTGTTTCGTCTGTGTGCACTTTGAGTTCTTGATGTAGTTTGTTACTACCGTTAAATTGCAATTGATGTTTACCGCTGGTGCAGTATTGGTGGAGTTAACCAAATGCATTATCACACTTGTACGTGAGTTTAAGTGCCATTTTATCTTGTGAGAGTGCTTATTCCGGTAAAAAGATGACTCCAAAAGAAAAAAAAAAGGAACTCGATGCCTTAATCAAACAAGGAACCCAATGCGTAAATGGAACTCCATGCCTTTCTGAAAGGAAAAGGAATTCTTGCTTTTTATGAAGTAGTTAAAAATGTCCACAAATTTATTTTACATATTTGGTTTTCAAATATATTTTTCATTACGTTTTAAATTCTTAGTATTTCTTGAAAGTAATTGTTCACTGCTGGCGAACGGTGGTTTTTTCAACTATGATCTTGAAAGTAACACCAAAACAAGAACTAGATGAAGTTTTTTGTTTTAATTTTTATACATAAACGGGGTTAAAAAAACCCAAATCAATTTAAAGAGAGCTGGTCAAACGATCCACCTAAAGGAACTCCTCTATACCTTGAGGGGGTTCCTGAAAGAAACTGTGTAGGAGAGATTCCAATGTTGTTCTCTTCGCCATCCAATCGGCAACCATATTTGCTTTTCTATTAGTATGAGTAATGATGATATTTCCATGCAAATCTACCAACTCTTGAATCGCCACAATAATCCTTGTCATCCTTCCTTGATTTTAGCACTCAGTTTCAAACAATCGATTGCTTGTGAAGAGTCAGACTCTACGTAAACAGGTAGCATATTTCTTTCTACTGCATAGCATGTGCCTACACAAATAGCATGGAGCTCAGTTTCAAGAACACTTGTCTTGGGGATTCTATGCACAAAACCTCCCAAGTACACCCCTTCTGAGCTGCGAAAGCCCCTCCAATTTGATTGAAATCTTTTTTACCAACTGTAGCATCTACATTGCATTTTAGCCACCCTTTCATTGGTCTTTTCCACTTTGCCTTTCTTCTAACACTTCTAACACTTCGTGATAATGATTGTGGATTATTTTCCTGGGTCCAAGCTGCCTCCACATGTGGTAGTATTCTTTTATCATTTCCACCCCTCCCCCTGGTCGAGTGAAGTCTTCTTTATGAGTATCACGATTTCTCCAACCCCACAATAGATATAGTGTGATGGAGAAATTGGCTGACCGTCCTTTCTGTTGTTGTGATAGATTTCCACAAATGTTTAGGTAAAACCAATCACGACGATCACAATTGAAGAACTGTCCTTGTTGATTCATTGGGATTAATCGTTTCCATACTCCACTTGCATATTGGCAATCTCTAAATACATGTAGACTAGTTTCGGCTTCATGAAGACAGAAGTTACAAAATGAGTGGTTCATGAGTCCCATTTTCCACTTCCTATCATTAGGTAGCAGCCTATTCAGACTTAAAACCCACATGAAACAAGAGATTCTTTGCGGCATCTTTAACTTCCAAATGGCCTCCCAATACCTATTATCAAAAGAAATGTCCACACCAAGACTATTGGAATCTTCTAACACTTCATATGCAGATTTTATTGTAAAACATCCATTCTGTGATGGATTCCATAGCCATACATCCTTTCCTCCGCTTGTACTTGGCGGTGGGCATGCTTCAATTTTAATGCAATAGTCAGAAGGTAATATATTTTCGAATTTTTCCTTTCTCCAACCTCCATTTCCATCCACATATGATGATATTTTTTCCTTACTCATTCCGCTGGGTATATAATATATAGCTTTTGACTTAAGGTTCTGCCCCATCTCCAGCCAATTATCTTTCCAGAAAAAAGCTGAAGTTCCATCGCCAACATCAACTTTGCTGTTGCTCAACACTTTGGGAGCTACATTACAAATTGCTTTCCAGATGGGAGAGTCACTTGGACTAGCTTTGAATTTCTCTTTTCTTCTACTGCTTCCATATTTTGCCTGTAAAATTGATTTCCAGATAGTATTATAATTTAAGAACCCCCAAGCAAGTTTCATCTGGAAAGCTTCATTCACCTTAACAAGATTTCTAAAGCCCAATCCACCTATCTCTTTTGGTTTGCAGATAGTGTCCCACCCAATGAGATGAGATCGCCTTTTGTTTTGAGTATCACCCCATAAAAAACCTCTAACTGATTTTTCAACATCTTCAAGTATTCCTTTTGGTAAGGGTCCTGACTGCATAGAGTAAATTGGAATAGCCATAATAACTGATTTAGCAAGGATTATTCTGCCAGCCAAAGAAAGTGAATTAACCTTCCAATTCGACAGTCTACTCTTCACTTTAGCTAAAATATGGTGGTAATTTTCCTTCTTAACCCATCCATTCCAAATTTGGGTTCCTAGATATTTACCAATTTCTTTTGTTTCAGTGAACTTGCTGACATGGGTGATGTCTTTAGCTTGATTGCGACTGACATTTCTAGAAAAGAAAATTCTGGTTTTCGAAGATCTTGACCTTGCTACAGAAGCCATACAAAAATTGTTGAGACAATCATTGATTGTTGCTACCTGTTCAATCGTGACTTCGGCAAAAAGAAGTACATCATCTGCAAACATTAGATGAGAAATGCATGACCCGGTCCTCCCAATTTTGATAGGTTTCCATCGCCCATCACTTACAGCATCCTGTATACAATGTGATAACCTTTCTATACACATCACAAAAATATAGGGTGACAAAGGATCTCCTTGCCGAATGCCCCTAGTGGGTTGGAAAAAAGTTGTATCTTCCCCATTCCAAAGAACACCCAGTGTCTTTGTGGTTATACACTTCATAATCACATCAATCAAACTACTCGGAAGATTGGCCAGTGTGAGGGTTTCTTGTATGAAGCTCCACCTAATCCGATCATAAGCTTTCTCAAGGTCAATCTTGATGGCCATAGTGAGTTGTTTGTTGGATTTCTTGCGCATAGTATGAAATATTTCTTGTGCAGTAATGATATTTCCTATATATGTCTCCCTGGAACGAAGCTGACCTGATTTGGAGATATGAGGCTTGGCATATACTCTTTTAATCTAGCAGTAATAACCTTAGTAATTATTTTCATGCTCACATTACACAGAGAAATTGGCCTAAATTGAGAAATTAACTCAGGTTTGTCCACTTTAGGGATGAGGGCTAGATATGTTTCATTCAATTTGGCATCTATTTTTCCTTCAAAAGCATCTTTCACCATCCTAGTGACTGCTTGCCCTACCACTTCCCAAGATTTTTGGTAGAAGGCAGCTTGGAATCCATCAGGACCAGGTGCCTTCCATGGACTAATCTGTCTAACTGTCTTGTAGACCTCATCTTCATCAACCATTTTCCCAAGTGACAATAACCAATCATGATTTAATGTAGGAAAGCAATGAAGAGAGTGAAGTACCTGGCTATTTGATTGCTCCTCAGAAAATAGATTTTTATAAAATCCAGTGACATGTGCTTGTAGTTCAGCTGGATCGCGAATCCATTCACCTTCATCAGATTTTAGCTCTTCAATCTTATTCCGCCGTCTTCTGATGATGGTTGAAGTGTGAAAATATTTTGTGTTTCTATCCCCATGTAACATCCACATTTTTCTAGATTTTTGTGCCCACATAATCTCCTCTTTATCAAGAAGTTTTTCCAATTCAGCTCGCAGTTCTTTTTCCAATTTCTTGAGGAAAGGGTTAGATGATTCATCTGCTAGTCGTTTCTGAATACCCCCTAGCCGAGCATGCAGTCTTTTCTTTGCCACATTAATACTCCCAAAATTATTATAGTTCCAAGTAACCAAATGATTTTGTAAAAAGTGAAGGGCTTCCGGAATCTCTTTATTGCTTTCCCATCCATTTGCAATTACTTTAGGAAAGTCTTTATGAGTCATCCACATAGCTTCAAACCGAAACACTTTTTTTTCCTTTTTTGAACTATAGGCTGCAAATCAATGACTAGTGGGTGGTGATCAGATTTAATTCTAGGCACAACCCGAACTACAGCATCAGGATAAAGTACTCTCCAATCAGCATTGCACATACCTCTATCGAGTCTTCTATACGTTCTCTTGTAACCCTCCTATTTAGGTCCACGCCACATGAATTTTGGACCCACTGCTCCCATATCAATAAGATTACACTTGTTAATATATTTGCTGAAGTTCTCACATCTTATAATCTGAACTGCTGCTCCTCCCTTTACCTTTGATTCATCTAGGACATCATTCAAATCTCCAGCTAAAAGCCATGGTAGTTTAAACTGATCAGCTACAGTTGCCAATTCTTCCCAACAAAATCGTCTATTGCCTTCCCGTGGGCTAGCATATACAGCAGCAAAAATCCAAGGAATATTATGTTTATCCATAATTTCGAACAAAAGGAATTAGGGGTGTTCACGAAGTAACTTCACCTTCAATTCACTGTTTAAAAAAATGCACCAAATTCCCCCTGCTAGACCTATTGCATCACTCCGATAGCTAGCAACACCTTTCATTTTCTGTATAACTTTTGCTGCTCTTTCACCACTTATTCGGGGCTCCATAATTACTATGCAATCTATATTATAAATACTTCTGTAATGCTTAAGAGCAGAGGTGAAGGCTTTACTCCCTGCTCCTCTGCAGTTCCAGCAGAAAACTATCATTAAAAATCAATTATTTCGGGGGATCTCCCCATCTATCATCATCTCTTCCCTAATAGCGGAAATATCTCCACTGCTTTTTTCACATAAATCATCCATCCTCTGATCCTCCAAGCATGGTTCTTGGCACTGATCCGGTGGCTTCCCATGGTCCCTTAATATATTTGTTTTCCTTCCTTCCTGACTCCGCTCTTAAGGCAGAATTGGTTAGTGTTGCATTTTGAATACTCGGATTTTGATTTTCCTGATTTGAAGGAGCTACCACTGGATTATTGCTTATCACTCGATCATTGTTGTCCTCATTTCCAATCCTGAGTTTTGCATTCGTTGAAACTTCTGGTATCCTATAGGGGTGCTGTGTTTGAGACTCTATAATTTCTTTTTCTGGCACATGTCTCTCAAATTGATTACCATCCAATACCATATTATAATCCTTATTGTTTTGTCTTCTATTCTTCACATGTCTGTCATGATTCAAAGAATTTAGTTGCTGGGATGAGACCACATCAACTTCCTTAACTACATTAGGATTTTCTCCCAATATATCTTGGTTATTCTCCGTACTAAGGGCCATGAATCTTGATCCAGATATCACTCTTCTAGCTGAGTTTCCGCCTGCCACAAAATTCTCTACCCTTCTATCACTCCCACCGACTTCCCCTCCTCCCATCATTTTCCTTTTGTAACGTGGTTTTTGGGCGATCATCCATGATCCACAAGTATCAAGAGGAGGGAGATTGTTTCTACTTGTAGCATTGATCAGCTCTGCTTGGGCTTCCTCTCCTTCATTAGTAGTAGGTTCTATTATATCCTTGTTTCTTGTAGATGGACATCGATCTTGATTATGACCGAACTTCCCACACTTGAAGCACAACAGATGTAGCGATTCATAGAGGATTTGGTGTACTCTTCCTTTCCTTCTGAATTTAGATAATAACGGTTTTTGCAAATCTATCTCCACACAGACCCTTGCAAACCTTCCTCGTGTGGCAGCCTCCGTAGTGGAATCAATTTTAATAACCTTCCCTATCCTTCCTACAAGATTAGATAAGAAGTGTGTATCAAAGTAATCAATTGAAACTCCTGGGAACCGTACCCACACCACTAATTTTCGAACCTCTGCTTCTACTGGGTTAAAATCAGGTTCCCACTTTCTAATGGAGAGATAATGGTCGCCAACAATCTAAGGACGCGTAGTTAGCACTTTCCTGTAGTCTTCCTGTGCTCCAAATTTTGCAATGAAAAATTCATTCCCTATATCAATTAGGTCTAGAGAGCCTACCGGTTTCCATAGTGAAGGCAAACGCTTAGATAAGAATAGGAATCCCGTTGATCGCCCTACTAATTTAATTATGAGCGATTGTTGCCAAGGAGCTCGTAGCCTCTCCTTTTCCTTTTTTGATAACACAATTGTCGGGCATAATTTCTCTTCCTCATTAAGAATTTCTTCATCAATCTCCTCACTATCCATCTCCCAATCCGAAAGCCCCTCATAGGAAAACCCATCTTTGTCATATCCTTCGTCTTCCATCTTCGGGTCATCTTCCATTCGAGTGGTGAGTCTTGAGCCTCTAACCATATCGACATAAGAACTAGAGGAAGGAGAAATCCATGCGTCTCTATCCGTGTCAACCTGCGAACAAGGAGAAGAAGAATTTTTTGGATCATCCCCTTGGCATGGTTGTCCACGCTTTACTTTCTTGCTACTTCTTTTCAATTGATCGAGTTCCTCCGTCGAAGCACCAATCACCGCTAAGCTCTCTTCCGATATCATCGCTAAAGGGTCCATTGAAGCCACTCCATGCAAGGGTTTAGCGAAACGCTAAACCCTTCAAAGGCAAGAACTTTGAAAATAGAAGGAAGACGAGACGCAAAAACCCTAGGGTTTGCAACAGCAGACCCAACGAAAGGAAGAGTCTCGGATCCTTCTAACTTCTTTAACTTTCCTTCGCTCAGCTATTTTTGGATGATCGCTTTCTAATCGTCAGAGCCAACTCAAAACCTGGAGATGAATTCTCTAAAACTGATTTCCAACTAGAATCGGTTCAGACTTAATGATGAATCTCCGCTGGAGAATATCGAATTCCTTTCTTCAAAACCCTATATAAGTTCTTGATGCTTTTCGATCCGCTTCTTCTTTACTCCATAGGTATGAATCGCTGGATAGGGTTCAGTTTTCGGTTTCTAATTTTGAAGATCTGCTTCCAAGTCTGAATTGATGGGTTCTGCTAAGAAAACGATCAAAGACACTAACTAGCAGAGCGTACCTCACGATGCTTCTTCAGATGTACTACCGGTTAGATGAAGTTTTAATATACCTTCTCTTGACGTGAAACGTGGGATGTAAGCGGTTGAATTCAAGCTTTAGGGATGTAAGCGGATTGAATTCAGCTTGGATACGATAGTATTAATATCCAAAATTGAGTTTAATTATCAAACACGTTCGAATTGGGATGTGTAAATTTGGAGCGGAATTCGAATTTGTAGATGGGATGTGTAAATTTGGAGTGGAATTCGAATATGTAGTTAATCGGATCTTTGGATAATATCTAATCTAATTTTAAAATAATTGAATAAATAAAAATATCTGATGTAGTTGAGTTTTAATATTTGATTAGGGTAACAAATATTAGAGCAGAAAAAATAATTTTAATTGACAAAGGATAAACAAAAATTAACAAACTAGATGGGCTGAAGGATAAAGAATGGTTAAAGATCATAACTCTTTTAAAAGGATATATTAGAGGCTTATTAAAGGCTCAGAAGTCGCTCTTTCTTCCTCCAAATGTTAATGAAAAGTATTGCAATTTTACAAATTAGAATCGAACGATGAACCCTCAACTTCATGAGCATTCACTTGGGGATTCTAGTAACAGTTTCTCTCTCTTCTTTTTTTTTTTTTAATAAAGTTATCAGGCTATAAGATAGGGAGCTCCCTATTACAATTGATAAATTAAAGACACTTTAAGCCTTTAATTATTTACATTTTCATGGATGATTTACTAGAGACATTGAAAATGAGGTTTCTCGACATGTTTTTTGGGAATTTGTTTTTTGATTGGGAACCTATTTAAGTGGGGGCGAAACTATGACCAGTTTACTTGCGTGCAAAATGTTATAAGATGCTTATTTTTCGCTTTTTGAAAAATTACCCATTATCTATAGTTTTTCTGTTAACTTTGAATGCAAAATGGCATATTTACCCCTGTGTGGTAAATTGATATTATTGCCCCTTTGTTCTTACTCTCATTACCCAACTCTTAGGTGGTGATACAGGAAAAATATGAAGAAATCGGGTTCACATTCGGTTCAACCATTGACCCCGGTCGGGAACAATCCGACCATTTTAGGTTCAAACGAATTAGGTTTGAAGGTACCGTACTAAGAAAGAAACCTTGCACGTTTAGGAGGCAAGTCCACGTCCGGGATTCTCGGGATGGATAACCCACCAAGTGGCGGTTATCAGCACTCGCGGAAGCAGACGATCGTGTCATCAAGGGAAGAAGTCCATTACCCCACGAACGAGGCTAACCGTCAAGATCCGACGGTCACCAGAAGAAGGCTCGAACAAGTTCAACGGACAGGATTAGAAGGTAAACACTATATAAGTCGTAACCTACGTACGAAGAAGGTAACTAAATCGTATTCATACTTTAGCTCAACAATTAACCAGAGTCTTGGTGATCAATTCATTAACTGACTTAGCCTTCGAAGGTGGACTCCTGACCCCCACGGTCGGGCCACAAATGACGATTGTTTTGCAGGTCATTCATCAGTGATCTAAGGGCTGAACAAATTTTGGATGCATCATTTGGCGCCGTCTATGGGAAACGTTTTAAAAAGTCAGGGTTACCAAGTTAGCAGCAGCAGCTGTGGCGGCTCAATGAGAGTCTAGCATTCGACTTCTAGAAGGGAACACTCCAGAAGATATCCCTGAAGGAAGTCGTGCTCGTGAAGTATGTGAAGATGGAGGATTGGGCGGTAATGAACACTTGAACCCCCCAAATCCTCTCCAACAACAGTTGGATCAAATGCAACTCCAGTTTTTGGAGATGAATCAGACACTTCGTATGCTGGTCAGATAGGTGGTGGCTCCTCAGGCTCCTAACCAACAGGAGACTAGAAGGCCTGCGAGAGAAGCAGAGATGCTTATACAGCCACTGTGAGGGGATTCCCCACAAGGAGATAGGCAGCCGGCAGGAGGCCAAAATTATGGCTTGAATCTGCGGGGGGATTCTCGAGGACGAAGTAGGGAATTGAGAACTGGGATTTACCCAGAAGGGGCGATCGGCGTGAATAACCGCAAGTGAGCCGAACCCGGTTAGTAATGAGGTTGGGTCGAGGAGTACGGACTCATTCACCAACCTCCAGGCGTTCGGGACGGGAAAACATTCGGATCAGTGGTGGACGTTCGGTCCACATTGGTCAAGAGTTTGCTGATATCAATCAGAGGTTGGGACAGCTTTCTTGGGGTAGGATGACCGATGACATTTATTTGGTCATCAGAAAGACCCCATTCGTTGAGGCTATAGCTGGATTCGAGTTTCCTCACAATTTTCGGCTCCCAACCTTCTCTTCGTTCAACAGTTCGGGAGGCCCCATTGCCCATATCAGTTATTACCAGTAGACTATGGCCGTGGTAATTTTGATGAAATCCGTTGTAGAGTGTTCGGTTCCTCTTTAACTGAGGCGGCACAGAAGTGGTTTTCAAATCTTCCTTCAGGAAGGATTGTCGATTTTGAGGAATTGGCGCGGAAGTTTATCGGTCGTTTCTCGAGTGGAATTCAAATCAAGAAGACGGAGGAGACTTTATTCACTATAAAGCAAGGGAAGAATGAGTCAATTTGGGAGTACCTGAAAAGATTCAACATGGTCACTATGGAGATCGAGAATTTGGATAAGCAAGTAGCTAAAATTGCTCTGTTCACTGGACTCACAAACCGGAGGCTTCTGGAGTTACTACTTCAGGACATGCCAACAACCTATGCCAAATTGGTGCAAAGGTGTCAAAAGTAGGAGGAAGTGATCGAGATTCTAGATGTGCATCAGGGAGAAACGAAGACCTCTACCAAAGAACAGAAGGCTCTCGAAAGAAGGCAGAGGCCTAAGCAGCCCAATCA
The DNA here is from genome assembly GCF_041222555.1 of Hakea prostrata. NCBI lineage: Eukaryota > Viridiplantae > Streptophyta > Magnoliopsida > Proteales > Proteaceae > Hakea > Hakea prostrata. The sequence goes on along the minus strand of NC_142608.1, from coordinate 28,706,587 downwards.
TGATCGAGCGAGAAAGCTCCGTTCAGCATGGAGGCAATGTTCTCCCAATCAAAGCGAGTATACACCATTGAATACTCCTCGATCGAAGATTCTGAACATCATCAAAAAACAAGATATTTTGAAATGGCCACCAAAGGTCATATCCAAATCTGAAGAGCGTAACATGGAGAAGTATTGCCGTATTCATAAGGATTACGGGCATTACACCAATGATTGCAGGCACTTGAAGGCCAACATTGAAAGATTGATATCTCAGGGGCATTTCTCCAGTTTCATCAAAGGGCGACAAACGTAGCCAAGAGTTGCTGTCGAGAAGAGGGACCGTTCGGGAAGCCGAGAACGACGGGTTGAGGTTCCCAAATCAAAGAAGGGAAAGGAGGTGATCGATGCTAGCCGATCTCCTATCCTAATTATATTTGGGGGACCCGAACTGAAGTCCCTCAGAAAGCTGAAGGCCAAATCTAAGTTCGTTGGATTTGGAGAAGTGCATAAACAGAAGAGACCGAATGATGATAGTTCGATCACCTTTGATGATGAAGACAAAAGAGGTGTATGTACACCTCATGATGATGCCATAGTAATCAAGGTCGAGATTGGATGGCGGGAGGTGCATAGAGTACTGGTTGAGATACAGGATCTTCCGCAGATCTTTTGTCCTACGAAGTTTATCAGAAACTAAAAATCGAGGACTTGATGGAGCCATCGTCCACACACTTATATGGTTTTGTTGGGTCGTCGGCCATAGCCGAAGGATCAGTTCAATTGGATCTTTCAGTTGGAAATTTCCCCAAGGAAACTACTATTCGGGTGAATTTTCTGGTAGTTCGGGAGCTTCCGGCTTATAATATCATTCTTGATAGGCCATCCCTAACAAAGCTAGGTGTGGTAGTCTCAACAAAGCATATGAAGATCAAATTCCCAACTGATAAGGGAATCGGTCAGGTATCTTCTGATTAAAGAATCTCCCGACAGTGCTATGTGGTGTATCTGAAGGAGAAGGAAGGCCATGGCATTACCGATTGAGATACATGACGATCGGAATGAAGAAGAGATACAAAGGCCTGAACCGGTGGAGAAGTTGGAACGAATCCAGCTGGATCTCGATGATGAAAAAAGAACGACTCATATTGGATCCGAACAGCTGGAGGAATTCAAATCAGAACTAAAGGATTTCCTTTGGAAAAACAAGAATGTATTTGCATGGTTTGCTGAGGACATGCCAGGAATAGATCGAAAGGTACCAGAACACAAGCTTTGGATAGATCCGAAGGCCAAACCAGTGGTCCAGTGGAGAAGGAACTTCTCAATGGAAAAGCACGAGGCTATTCGAGGCGAGATTGAGAAGTTAAAGAATTTAGGGTTCATCGAGCTTATTGAATGCCCGATCTACTTGGCCAATGTGGTAATGGTCAAGAAGGCAAATGGGAAATGGAGGATATGCACTGATTACACAAACCTCAAAAAATCTTGTCTGAAAGACTGTTATCCATTGCCTTGGATAGATCTTTTGATAGATGCCACAACAAGAATATGAAACTCGAGTTTCATGGATGCTTATTCGGGGACAACCAAATTCTCATGAATCAGGAAGATGAAAAGTTCACTGCTTTCATGACCGATCGTGAAAGTTTCTACTATAAAGTCATGCCGTTCGGCCTGAAGAATGCAGGAGCAACTTATCAGAGAGCAGTAAACTAGATCTTCAAGGATCTGATCGGGAAAAACATGGAGGGCTATGTGGATGATATGTTGGTAAAGAGCGTGGCACGTTCGGGGCATATTGCTGATCTAGGAGAGTTATTTTCGGTGTTATGAAAATACCAAATGAAGTTGAACCCGGAGAAATGCGCATTCGACGTATCCTTGGGAAAATTCTTGGGGTTCATGGTATCTCAAAGGGGTATAGAGGCTAACCCATCCAAAATACAAGCTTTGATTAACATGGAGCCTTCAAAGACCGTTCGGGATGTGCAATGCTTAACAGGAAGAGTAGCTGCATTGAACCGCTTTATATCACAGTCGGGAGAAAAGTGTCTCCCTTTCTTCAAATCTTTGAAGGATTTGAGGGGGAGCAAGGAGGCCCGATGGACTGACGAGTGCCAAAAGGCGTTCGAGAACTTGAAGAAACACTCGGCAGGCCACCTCTCTTATCCCGACCGGGGAAAGGAGAAACCTTACAAGTCTATTTGGCAACGTCTCGCTCGGTAGGGAGTGCAGTTCTTGTTTGGAAGAAGGAAAGAAAGCAATAGCCAATCTATTATGTTAGCCATATGCTCCTTGATGCGGAAACGTGGTACTCCCAAATCAAGAAGCAGGCGTTGGAGCTCATGATGGCGGCTCGGAAACTAAGGCCATACTTCCAGGCATATCCAATAGAGGTATTAACTACTTTTCCTTTGAAAAAAGTTCTTCATAAGCCTGATTTGTTTGGAAGGATGCTGGCATGGTCGGTTGAACTTGGTGAATTCCAAGTAAATTTCAAATCCCATACGGCAATTAAGGCTCAAGCATTGGCAGATTTTGTCATGGAAACTATAACTCCAATAGAAGAAGAATCTGAGCCGAGTATCCCAACCATATGGGAGGTATACGTTGACGGTTCGAGCAATAAGCATGGGGCTGGAGCGGGGGTCTTACTCAAGAGTTCCGCAGGTTTTATCATTCGGTATGCCTTGAGGTTTGCCTTTGAAGCAAGCAACAATGAAGCAGAATATGAGGCTTTGATAGTTGGACTCTGTTTGGCTAAGGCCCTGGCAATAGCTGATGTAACTATCTTCAGTGACTCACAGCTGATTGTCAATCAAGTGCAAGGAGAGTATGGCGTCAAGGAGCCCCGATTACAGAAATACCAAGAAATCGTGCAGGCATTGCAAAAGGAATTCAAAGATTTGAAAGTATGCCAGATCCCGAGGAGGGAGAATACAATAGTGGATGAACTCTCAAGATTGGCTAACGCCAAAGAAAAGACGCTCGAGCCTTCGATTTATATAGAAGAGTTAGCACTCCCTAGCAATCAGGAAAATGAGGTATCCTATATCAAAACCGAGCGTTGTTGGATGGACCCAATTGTGGAGTACCTTCGGGATGACAAATTGCCAGAGGACGCAAAAGAGGCCAGGATGGTTCAGATACGAGCATCAAGATTCACCATGCAAAACGAAAGGTTATACTGAAGATCTTATGCAGGGCCACTCTTTAGATGCTTGGGCCCAGAAGGATTGAGAATCTCTTTGGCAGAGGTTCACAAGGGGATCTGTGGGGGCGCACATGGGCGGTCGGGCCTTGGCTCACAAAATCCTCAGGCTCGTGCTATACTAGACAAAAATTCAAGAGGCTGCAATGGAATATGTTCGCCGTTGCAACAATTGTCAAATCCATGCAACAGTATCAAAAAGGCCTGCGGAAACCCTGACTCAATTCTTGATCCCATCCCATTTGCAATGTGGGGAATTGACATTATGGGTAAATTCACTAAAGCATTTGGCGGACGGGAATATCTTATTGTGGCAATCGACTATTTCACAAAGTGCGAGTGGCAAACCCTCTGGCAGCAATTACTAAGAAAAGGGTGGAAAACTTTGTACTAGAATCTATAATTCATAGGTTCGGGATCCCAAAAATCATTGTTACCGATCACAGTACACAATTTGACAATCCACAGTTCGAGCAGTTCTGCAACACTGCAACACTTACCTGATCGAACACCTAATGTCATCGGTGGTGTACCCACAGACTAATGGCCAGGTGGAAGTCACGAACCGAACACTGCTGGACGGAATAAAGAAAAGACTCGAGTCTGAAAAAGCTTTATGGTCGAAGAGTTACAAAACGTTCTTTGGGCGTACCAAAACATGGTTCAAACTCCCACTGGAGAAACTCCCTTCAAATTGGCATATGGATTTGAAGCATTGGCACCCATGGAGATAATGGCGGGAACACTTTGAGAAAGAGAGTTCGAGGAAAAGGTGAATGAACAAGGATTGCTGGACAGTCTCGACTTGTTAGATGAAATTCAGACAAGAGCAATTGTCTGAACTCAACACTACCAATGGAGGATATCATCGCACTATAACTCTCAAGTAAAGTTAAAGAATATAGCTACTGAGCACGAACTAGATCGGTCGTGGAATGCAAGGCACTTGAAGAAATACTATCCGTAGGGATTTAACATTTCCGTTTATGATATAGAGTCTTTTGCTTATTTAATGCAATTTCCAATTTCAAACAACAAATCTTTTGATTGGGGGCTACATATCAGTACTTGAATAATGTTGGTACTAAATCAAAAGGCTTCGGTTTAAAACCCGAATGAGACCTTCGAATGCCTATAAAAATTCCATGGAATTTATAAAGGTAAAAGGCTTCGGTTTAAAACCCGAGTGAGACCTTTGAAAGCTTAAAGAAATTTTAAGGAAATTCTTAAGTATGCTAATTACAAGGCATTGCCCGAATAAGTCCTTAGAAAGCCTAGAAGGATTCTTAGGAATCTCTAGGTAGAGGCATCGGTTTGAAACCCGAGTGGGACCTTCGAAAGCTTAGAAGAATTCTCAGGAATCTTTAAGTAAAGGCATCGGTTTGAAGCCTGAGTGGGACCTTCGAAAGTTTAGAAGAATTCTCAGGAATCTCTAAGTAAAGGCATCGGTTTGAAACCCGAGTGGGACCTTCTTAGAAGAATTCTCAAGAATCTCTAAGTAAAGGCATCGGCTTAAAACCCGAGTGGGACCTTCGAAAGCTTAGAGGAATTCTCAGGAATCCCTAAGTAGAGTTTTAGTTACGACCGAATAAAATTTTGCACAACTACAGTTCCAACCAACTAAAAGGAAAAATTCTAAGGAATTTTACAAAAGAAGGCTTCGGTTAGAAACCTGAACACAAGACCTTCAAATACCAAGAGAGTGGAAGGATAAAGGATAAAGGATAATTCTTTATTTCTTTAGTGACTAGAAGGCGTCAACCTTTACAAAATTAAAAGTATTCCTTTTGAAGGATACATGTGAAACAACAGTTGACAAGACTAGTTTCTTCAATTGGTCAAAACGGTAAATTCTGAGTATCATCATCGGTGATTGCAAAGAGTTTTGTAAGCTTCCATTTTTCGAAGGAGAGTCGGGAAGAAAAGCCAAAGCAATGAAATCCAGCCCTATCCTAACCCTAACCCGACCCGAATCCCTTGGTTTGTAGGTCCGAAGACCCGGAGTAGTGGAAGAAGAGACTTGTGGGCCCTCTTGGTTGATGATTCGTGTATGACTCAGTGTAAAATCCGGCCTTATCCTAACCTTGACCCGGCCCGAATTTTATATTGTTGCAGGTCCGAAGACCCGAATAGGTGGTAGAAGAGACCTGTGGGCCCTCTTAGTGGATGATTCGATGCTTGATACAGAGCCTATGGACATTGACAATGATGCCCCTTACTTGAGCCCATTGTCAGTGTTGAGTGAAAATCTGCGCATCGATGAAGATTGAATTAGTTGAAGCACTTCTTGGAACCCCGTGATCAATCTGAAGGTATTTTCTGAAACTAGACTTGTTGATTGACTTGTAGGAGAAAACCCCGCTCGATTTGACCCTGTATAGCCTCCTGAATCCACTCTTGAAGTTGCTGTCATGGCTTGGTCGACTGTTTGGTCGATTGACAGTCGACCAGCCAGTTGACCAAGAGTAATGGAATTCAAAAATTCACTAAATCACTTCCCATTTTGCCCCTACCTTTTTGGAACTCGTGAATGAGGACCTAAACTAATCATTGGCACTCTAGAGCTCGAGGTTGGACACTCTCTTGGGCTATTCCTTGATGTTTGGGAAGATCTTTGACTCCAATCATTAGTGTATACATTAATCATCAACTCAAGGTATGATTTCTTCTACTCTTCTTCTAATCTATTCTTTTTTTTCTATCAATTGATGATCTTGAAACCATGGCTGAAGTGCTGCAACCTTGCAAACACTTAACCATGAGTTTCCCCCTTTCAATTCCTTGATCCTTCCCCACTCATGCTATGTTATGATTCAAATGAGATTAATTGCACTCCATCACTTTGATTCTATTCAATTTAACCAATTTTGATTCAAATCTGACATGTAGATGCATGTTAAGCTTAGACTATAATGAAATTAAGATTCTAACTTGATTCTTAACACTCATTTGATTGATTCCCATCATCCTTTACAATTTCTATCAATCCCAATTTAATTCTTGTTAAGTATCATATAGAACCTAAGATTTCGATTTGGGCATTTTTGATTGAACCGTTGGATCATCATGAAAATTTGTGTGTAGTATCGTCTTACTGTTATAAACATGCCCTCCAAATTTCATGACGATCGGAGCACCGGAAGGGTAGTTTCGGATCAAGTTTCCATTGCTGTCCTGTAGTTAACAAGTCTTGGTCGACTGCTTGGTCGACTGACAGTCGACCAAGCCAGTCAACCAAGAGCTGTTAAGACCCCTGTACTCAGCCGAATTGATCCGTTTGAACCCCGATTCAATTGCTTTCTTCTCTGACATTACTTGTATGTTATCTAGGGTATCAACACTGATTTTGGGACCATACTTGGTGATCATTAAATCTATTTACAACTTGATTAAGGTAAGGACAATCGTTAACTCAATTATGTTAATTATACCAACATGTTTACATTATGGGAACTTAATGGTTATGTTCAAATGAGTATTCCTTACTATACATGACTGTTATATGTTTTCTTATCTGTAATAGAATATTATATATCATTTAGAATGTCATGTTCAATTGTACTTTATGATTTTATATGTGATCAATCATGTTATGATATGTCTTGCTTATATGATGAATCGTTGATTTAGTATGATATGATGAGATTGAGCTTGTGATTGACTACGTACGACTTGGGATTGGGAAGTAAACCCAACGCGGAGAGTCAGGATTGCTATACCGAGGAGGATTATGGTGCGTACAAGGGTTAGCCCCACCTTAGCGAGGGAGTGGCCACGTTGGGTTTACTTCATCCACACTTTTGAAGAAGAAATCATTAGGATAGAAGAAACCTATGTGTAGGCCCCATTTCCTTGGATGACTGTAATCGTTTGGATATTCTCTCTCTCGTTCTTATGGATATACTCATTACATTGTTTGTATTCGGGATGTATTAACCACTTTTCCGCTATTGTGAAGGAGTGACTTCTGATCACTCTTTCTCTTTGTGATTTTGTCATTTAGAAGTTGATACTTAATATTTCCGCACTCTGATTTATTATCTTTTCTTATTCAATTGATCTATCTATTGTTTACTTTATACATTGATTATATTGTTCATGATTATGTTATCGTGTATGTGGGAGGCATGGCCACTCGATCTGGATCTTCAGGCTGTGGATCACATCCCGGGTATGCTAGATAGGATACCGGCTGGGTGGATGTGACACTCAGAGCCTATGGATATTGACAGTGATGCCCCTTACTTGGATACATTGTTAGTGTTCAGTGAGAAACTGCACCTAGAAAGGGGGAAGCTTCGTTGCGTGATGCGCTTCGGATCTTGTTCCAAAGGTATTTCTCTAATCTAGACTTGTTGATTGACTTGTAGGAGAAAACTCAACTCAATTTGGATCAGTCTGGCCTTCCAATTCCCTGTCTGAAGTTGCTGTTCAGGCTTGGTCGATTGGCCCAGTCGACCAGCAGATTAATAAATACGAAAATTCTAAAATTCTTGATTATTTTAAGCCTACTTATTGGGACCTCGTGAATAGAACCCTATTCTAATCATTGGGACTCCAGAGAACGAGGAGTGACCTTCCCAAAGCCATTTCTTGAAGTTGGTGAAGATCCTTGGTCTCAATCATTGCATTCCCTCTCCATTGCTTCCTCAAGGTATGATTTCTCTCTCTCATCCTCTATTCTACTCATTCCTCTACTCCTTCTTGCTATTGAGACCATGGATAAAGTGCTGCAACGTTGCAAACACTTGGTCATGTGTTTCCCCTTTCATTTCCATTGTTTTCCTTCCATTCTTGCTATGCTATGGTTCCATTTCAATGACTAGCATTGCATTTCCATGATTCCTTTCATTTCAACTTGTTCTTTGATCTAAACTGATGTGTAGATGTATGCTAGGTCTAATTTATTATTGGTTTATGATTCTAATCTAGTTCTTATCACTTCCTTCGCTGATTCCCCATCATTCCTTGCCATTGCAACAAATTCCATTTCAATTCTTGATGTGTAGCATATAGAACATAAGGTTTCAATTTGGGTATTCCTAATTGGACCATTGGATCATGATAATATTTATTGTATAGTGTTCTTATATTTCTATAATCAATCCCTCCAAGTTTCGGATTGATTCGAGCCCCAGAAGATCGATTTCAGGCCAAATTCACTATTCAACCCGTTACTGTTCATCTTGGTCGACTGAGTCAGTCAACCAGCCAGTTGACTACATGAGGACAACAACTCTACACTTGCTCGTTTTGCTACGTTTGATCTCCGATTTGATTGTTTCCTTCTCTAATGTTGCATATATGTTGTCTAGGGTTCAAGCACCAAGTTCGAGACTTTTAAGTGGTACTTGCTATTATTTTCGATTCAATTAAGGTAAGGACGGTTATACCCATATGACATAGGCTATGTGATTAATACACCGATGTTGACAACTTAGTAGGCTTAGCTTATTAATTGTATTTAGACATCATATGACTACTGTAGTTACCTTGTAACAGTAGCAACACGTTTATTTATTCTTGTATATCATGTTTATTTAATTCTTGTTATTTACTTATATACTTGATCATGCGATGTTATGGTATGTCTTTCAATATGGCGATGTATCATGTATGTGTGATATGTTGAACTGAGAATGTGATTGGATAAGTATGATTTGGGATTGAGGAATGTCCTACTGACATTTCTGTCCTTGGACATCGGAGGGAATAGTATGGGATGTTCTCCGAAGGTGTCCATCGACGCTTTCCCGAATTATTGGATGACATACATAGGACTTCTCTAGATGTATGGCTAGGATGTCCCTGTCGTATCAGACCTGAATCGAAAGGGTATTGAGACCGAACGACCCGTGGTAGTGGTATGGTTTGATGGGTGCTCAAGACCGGTAACCAACCCGTGAGAGGACATAAATCATATTACGGATAATTGAAAGGGGCCATTATTGGTAGGGTTACAAATAGCTAGACTTGGGCTCACGAGCGCTCGAGACCGGTGAGTCATATCCGTGAGAGGATGTGAGAGCTTCCCGTCTACTATTTGTGGATGACCAATGGGGTTGATGAGTCCAGTGAGTAATATCCGTGACTCTAGTGTGAAGGATACCAGAAAGAATCGCCCGGGGCGAGGAATGGACGTATCTGGATTTGACATGATATGACTAAGTAGATGACTTGCAATGGGCTAGGCTTTACCGTGACATCCACCAATACTTATACAAATGGTGATGTGAGAGAGTGGTGACCTAAACCTCAGCCATGGGTTGTCCCGAGGGATGCAGGACCCAATTCCCACCGGAGAACCCAAGATATCGAGATGGTTGAGGGAAGAGTGATTTGAGACCTACCCAAGGAAGTATGGTGCTATGACTTAAAGCATGTCTACCCTAGAGACTAGCATATGTAGAGTTAGAATCATATTTGCATCATCTGTCTCATATCATTTCGCATCATGTTATGACTTGTATCAAATGGCATATGTATTATGGATTAACTGCCTTGCTGAGTTCTTTTGAACTCATTCCTTTTTGTGCAATTGTTTGTTAGACTATTCCACAGGTTTTGAAGAGACTGATGGCACGTCCTTCGAGGTGCCCTACGATGAGTCATACTACCCTCGAGGTAGTAGCTACTATGAAGATCACGGTGAGGGTACTGAAGAGGATTATGCTTCACACCAGGATTAGCCCGACATGGGTGTGGGAGCAGCTGTGTTGGACTTTTGATATTTATAGTTATGAGTACATACTATATGTGACAGAGGAATTATTTGTTTAGTGTTACATTTTTGACTTCTTCTTTTAAGACTTGGATTTGTAATTAACTTTCATGGATTTACTCTTTAAAATTTGGACTTGTAACCTTAACCTGAATGATCTACTTTCCATTGCCTTTGAGGGAGTGACTTTCCACCTACTCTCTCTCCTTTTGGATTATATATTTATATATCTTGGTATCATTTATTTCCGCACTCTGATTATTTGTTTATCTTATCCATGATTCTTTTATTATATGTTTTTACCTTGATTATTATTGTTCATGATTGTGTTATCGCGTATGTTGGAGGCATGGTTGCTCGATACTTGATCCTTGGGGCTGTGGATCACATATCCGGGTATGCCCGATGGGGTACCGGCTGGGTGGATGTGACAAAAGCAGCTTCCATTTGTCGAAGGAGAGTCGGGAAGAAAAACCAAAGCAAGATCCACCGTCCTCAGCAATTGCGAAGAGTTCCGTAAGCTCCCATCTACAAAAGGTTGGGAGGAACGATGCAATTCCATACCCTTCGTCTAGCTTTTCCTAAAGGATTGCAAAGAGTTTCGTAAGCTTCCCCCAAGTAAAAGCAAGAAGAATGAAGAACATGAGGAACGACAAACTCTAGGCTTCGTCCTCTTTGCGCTTTTCGACCCGGTGTAGAAGCTTGATCCTTGGCCGGGTTGACGTTCGGGACAAACTCTTCATAGACCACTTCCCTGAAGAGGGATAGAGGAGGAGAATCATCAAGATAGAGCATTATGTCCGGATCGGCTATAGGTAGATCCACCACATCTTCAGCCAAGCCGGGAAGGGGGAGTTGTAGCTCTTCAAACACTTCGGGATGACAATGTATCTGGTAAGGAGCCGTATCAAAGTTCAGATTCCTCTTCAGGATCGACTTCCAAACTTCATTCTGGCCTTCTCGGTAAGCCTGCAAATGATAAATATTCAATATATCATCAAAAGGCTTACTATGCAAATATTTCAAGACGCAAGCCCTTCGAACTTTGACGGGAATATGTTCGGGTTTAGAAGGAACTGCCTGCCTTTGGAGTTCGATGATCGTCGCTCTAGATTCCTTCAGCTCTCCGAGAGCTTTCCAACTTCCCGCTCTAAGCTGTGGATGCTTCCCTTAGCAACATCTATGGCCGAGGAAAGCCACCCGATCTCAATATTCTTCACTCTAGCCATGTCCCAGAGCCTGTCTTGAAGGTGTTCAATCTCAATGTCTTTGGCTTTGGCTTCCTCTCGAAGCTTGGAAAGATCGGAATGCATCTCCCGATCCGAAAGGTTGACTCCACTTTTTTGTGGAAATTATCAGCAGTACTCCTACAGCATTACGAGAGTTAGTTAGAAATTAAAGACATTCTAGAAGGAAAGAAGATAAAAGACGAACTCACATTACTAATGAGTTCGCGAAGGCTTCGTCAGGAATAGCATCGAAGGCTCTGCTTTCGGCGGGCATCTGAGCAAAGGTGCACCATTCCAACGCCTTTTCAAAGTTGCTCATCACAAAGTTAGACCTCTTCAACGACCAAGAAGGCCTGTATACTTCGTCATCGAAATGAGGATGTTTTCTCCTAGAAGCAACGCCCTCGGCCTCCTGGAAAATCTCCCGATGCTCCTCCATTGGGGTAGGCACAAGATGCGTAGGGTTTTCCATGGCTAAGGGGGATTTGGCCAAAGTTACTAAGGCTTCAGGTAGCACCTCAGGGATCGGGACATCAGAAGAGGGAACCACACTTTCCTCTTCAGACCGATTGATCCTTTTCTTAGCCGAAGTGACCTTCTTGGCGGCCTTTGCCCAAATGGCATTTGGATTAACCCTTGGAGGCACTGAAAAGAAAGAACAAGCATTCTCTTCAAAATGCAGGATCTAAGACCCTAGAATCTACAAGGCGATTAGAAGGGAAATCAAAATAAAATTTTGATCTTCTCCTGAAGATACTCATGAGAGACTCTTCGACAACAAAAGAAGAGATTCCGATGCCAAGATAGTGATTCTAGAGCCTGCTACCTCAAGTAACGAAGTGACGAAACCAATGCCTTGGAGTTTCTCAGAGAGAAGAAATCAGAAAGTCATAAAATAAGAACAAGAAGAAGGATAAACTTACTTGTTCCGAGTTCTTCTACAAATCTTCAGCCAAAAAGGCGAAAGCAAAGAGTGGCAAGGAGGAAGTTTCAGACTTCAAGCACTGCTGTGTTCGCAAAGGACGTAAACAAGGTTTGAAGTCCAGCGAAGGGGTTTAAATAACCTCAGGAAGTAATGCGAAGAGGCGTGACTTAGTCGAATCAAGGGCCAAGGAAGAGCGACGATTCGAATACTGATCATTGGATCCAAGATCAACGGCTAGAAATCAATGACTCTTTGGATCTGACATAAAAGAGTTAGAGTCGTCGCAAGCTTCCACGTGGAACATTAAACGCCAGTTACGAAGGAGTGCAACTCAAGAAACGAATCGTCGCCCAAGTGCAATAAATGCAATGGAACGTTATAATTTCTTGGGAAGCTTAACCCAGAGATAAATATGAGAAAATGTTTGGTTTTCTCCAAAAAAATTGTGCTGAACGCAATACTCGCAAAAATCAGACGAGATAAAGGCGGATTAATAAGATTAGGAAAATCTAAAGTTCTACTAAGCGGGGCTTCGGGTAAAAACCAAATAAGACCCTCGGATGAAGCATCGGTTTGCACCGAATGAGACTTCCGAACGACAAAGCATCGGTTTGCACTGAGTGAGACTTCCTAACGACAAAGCATCGGTCTGCATCGAGTGAGACTTCCTAACGACGAAGCATCGGTCTGCACCGAATAAGACTTCCAAACGACAAAGCATTGGTTTGCACCGAGTGAGACTTCCGAAGGACAAAGTATTGGCTTGTCCTGAATGCCAGTTTCAGTCAAGATTTGGCAAGGCTCCAAAGGGAACATAGGCAATACTCGACCGAGTCACCCATGAATAAGGCTTTCACATTCTGGATATTCCAAAAAGGGAATCCCATGAATCAACTATGGCTATAAGTACGAAATTCTGAAGACAAGGAATTAAGGTCTTTTCATTAATTCATGAAGCAGCCATAGGGGGCCAACCCTTACAAAAAAAAAAAAAAAAAAAAAAAAAAAAAAAAAAAGAGAAGAAAGAACTTTCACTCTGGTGCAGGTTTGTGGATTGGCGTGGTTGAAGGATCCGCAACTGAGGCTTGCTCCCGAAGGTTCTGATTCTTGCTGATTGCTTTAGTATCAGGAAGAGGCGGAGAGTCACTGAGATATAAATCAATATCCGGATCGGCTGGATAAGGATCATCATCTTCCTGAGCTCAGTCGGGAAGAGGCATTTGAAGCTTTTCAAACGCTTCAGAGTGACAAACCGCCTGGAAGGAAGTGGTGTCAAAGGAGGGATCAGCCAAGAGAATGGCCTTCCACACGTCATTTTGCCCTTCTCAATAGGCTTGAGTGTTGTAGGGGATCATCAAGTTATTGAAAGGAACACTGTTTAGATACTTACGAACGTAGGCTTTCCGAAGATCCTGGGAAAGCTGTTCGGGCTTGGAGGGGATGACCATTTTCTGAAGATCTTCCTTTTCTTTGGCCAGAATATCAACCCTCTTGTCGTACTCAGCAGAGATTCCTTTGTGACTCTTCAACTCACGAGTCAAGGTTCCTATTCGGCTAATAGCCAGATCAAGATCCTTCTTGAAATGATCGACTTTGGCATTCCCCTCCTCAAGCACAACGGCCTCCTTCATCAATCGGGCAACGTCTGAGTTTGCCATCCTCAACTGTTCATCATAGTATTGAAGTTAGGAACCGCTGCAACCCACGCAGTTCAAGGCCTTAAGTTGTTGGTGAAAATTCTCCACGGCGGTCCTAAGAAGATAGATAATTATCAGAGAATTCTGAAGAATGCCATGATTAAGAAATCATTAAGCCAGGAAAATCAAATACTTGGTAGAAATGCGGACAAGTGCATTGTCACTAAGGGACTCAAAGGCCTGATGATCAGCTGGTGTTAGGCAAAGTGAACTCCATTCGGATGCCTTCTCAAGTTCCTGCGTGACTTGATCCGACACATTCAGAATCCATTAGGGAACAAAGATTTCCTCTGACCCTTGGTTCTTCCGCTGCTTCTTCGGACCGGTAGCGTCGGTCGGGTCATGTCTCCTTTTGGTTCGGGCAAGAGGAGGGACGACTTCTTCTTCCTCGATTGGCTTTTTTCATTTTCCTGAGCCTTCACCCGCAGATCTCAGTAATTTAATACCCTTGTTGGAGGGCTTCAGAGAAGTGGAGGCAGCTTTTTCAGCTTGCGTTATCGGGCGAGGCGACCTTTTCTCTACAGCCTCAACTGCCTTGATTGCGTTCCACCGGATAGCTTCTGGATTAACCCTTGGAGGCACTGCAAAGAAAGTTAAAGTTAGAGAATTCAAGGAAGCCACATTATGATCAGGAGAAGCTCAAAGATTAGAAAGCTCACAATTAGCCAACCCCCATTATTGAAGGATAGTTGTATATTCCATCTCCAGACCGTGAACCTCTTGGAACCACGGAATTGACTTAATCTTTTTGGTAGCAACTTGTTCGGCATCGTTCAACGGAAGAACACGATTAGCTTGCGTATAAGATTCAAGTTGGTTCCAGCCGATCGGGAAGTTTAAATCTTTCTGAGGCGCTTGGTAGAAAAAATACCAATTATGCCACCCTTTGCGGTTAGAAGGACAGGTACCCTTGGCTAGGATACTGCCCGACCATCCAGGCTCGGTCTTGTTACGCTTGGATAGGAAAACCCATCCTGGAGGGTTGGATTGAGACAGAGCATGAAAATGTATAAAAAGAGCAAGAGAAGGTTTAATGCTAAGCTTAAAGCATAAACCAAGAGAGCCAATGATATGACGCTAGCTGTTGGGGAGAAGCATTCCGGGACCAATGTCTCAGTGGTTCAAAATTGCAGAAAACAAAGGATTGAAAAATGGAAACCGAACCCCACTTTCCAGGGTGTCCAGGTATAGCAAAAATTCATCTGGGGGATTTGAATTGGCCCTCTCGTCGGGATTTGGAATTCGAAGAAAATTGGAAGGAGGAAAATCGAAGTGTTCGGTTGCCGAAGTCAGCTCGGCTTCAGTATATTCAAGAGACAAAAAGGTTGGACCTTGTTTAGGTCTATTAGATTGTCCAGGGGCCTTGGCGGCTGCTTTTAAAGTTTTTGATGATCTAGAATAGGGAGGCAGGGTTGGAACCTCAATCTCTTTCTTTTGACTCACCTCTTCAAATTCATGCCAAACATCAGTTAAATTTTGCCCCTCGTTACCTGATTGTTCAACGGAGACGGAGATAGTGGCCTCATCGCCGAAATCGCCCTGACCGGGGTTACGTTCAAAAGAACCCTTGTCAGAGGTTCTACCGCTTCCCATTGCAAGGAAAGTCTGGTTTTGGTTTTTAAATCAGAAAGAAAAATGAGTACGAAAGCGAAAGGAGTAATTAAAGTAAGTAAAGAAGGCACAAGAGTCAATGAACTTACTTGTTCATCGGAGTAGAAAGCTTGAGAGCAAGGATATTGGTAGGGTGCAGTGAAGACAACAACGAGCTTAAAATTGCATACAAGAGAATGAAATTTGAAAGCAATGAATGGCTTTTAAGTAAGCATGTTAGCAAGTATGTGTACGATCAGTATCAATCCAGATCAATGATCGTGACCAGGAGATGTTTCAGAAAAGCGTAAATGAATCGAATCAAAGTTGATGTTTTGAAGAACTGTCATTTCGAGTTAAAAACAATGATGATTTTGGCTACGACAGACACGTGGCGACTCCCGTGTGAAAGTCAAAGACATTTGAGTAACTTGAGGAAAACAATGACACAACAACAATAAATGCGACTTGACATTCAAGTAAGGAAGAAATCGTTCGGATTCCTTGTTCGGTATCCATGTTTGGGTTTAAACCAAACCAAGCCCTTGGCATTCCCGCATGCTTGGCCTGGGGGGGCTCATGATACAGGAAAAATATGAAGAAACCGGGTTCACATTTGGTTCAACCATTGACCCCAGTCGGGAACAATTTGATCGTTGTAGGTTCGAACGAACCGGGTTTGAAGGTAGCATGCTAAGAAAGAAACCTTGCACATTCAGGAGGCAAGCCCATGTTCGGGATTCTCGAGATGGATAACCCACCAAGTGGTGGTTATCAGCACTCACGGAAGCAGACGATCATGCAAACTTGGATAACTGCCACAACCGCAACAAAAGATTGTGTCATCAAGGGAAGAAGTCCATTACCGCACAAACGAGGCTAACCGTTAAATCCGACGGTCACCAAAAGAAGGCTCGAACGAGTTCAACGGACAGGATTAGAAGGTAAACACTATATAAGTCATAACCTACGTACGAAGAAGGTAATTGAATCGTATTCCTTGTAATCGTATTCATACTTTAGCTCTGCAATTAACCAGAGCTTTGGTGATCAGTTCATTAACTGACTTAGCCTTCGGAAGTGGACTCCTGACCCCCACGGTCGGGCCACATCTGACGATTGTTTTGCAAGTCATTCATCAGTGATCTAAGGGCTGAGAAGATTTTGGACACATCAGGTGGTCACCCATCTTTTACCTACATTTAGCCTAAAATTGTCCCTGCCGGCAACCACCACCACCACCTTCTCTCCTATTTCAGCTGAAAATCAATTTGTTTTGTGTTTTGGGTCAACTTAGAGGGCTTTGTGGAGAGATTGTGTGCAAGGAATGCTATCCGCTTTTACCATTTTTGCAACCATCACAGAAGGAGCACAAGCGACCTACTACAATTGTGGGGTTCTCCATTGGGGTTTTTAATCTGATTGGGTCTCTGATCTTGTTTAAGTTTAATCAAAACAATAATTCCATCACAAAAAGGGGCACCAACACCTTTTTCTTCTCCATCCTTTGGGAGCCAAATAACTCAGAACATCCAAATTAATTAGCTTTTGATGCAAAATTAAGAAATGCCTTCAAAGCCACTTTCTTAATACTAATACCTCCAAAGACCTAAAAGAATAGAATCAAATGTGTCTTAATACTAATACCTCCATATTAAATTGGCCTAGGACATCTGCAAATTTGCTACAGTTGCTCCTCAACTTGGGTAGTTCCATGGTCACCATCTGAATGCAATTACACGATTTGAAAGAAGGGATCAGATGTGGAGACAGCTCCTTCGCCGAGATCAGAGAATGCCGACGACTTGGGTCGTCTTCTACCCTACGAATAGGGTTTTTCACGGCGATGACTTGGGGTCGTCTTCTACCCTTTGATTAGGGTTTTCCCTCTTACCATGGGTTTAGGGTTTTCCCTCTTAACTTGTGAATTAGGTTCTCCTACATTTCCCTTAACTTAAGGGTTTTTTCTGCGGCACTGGACCTTTTTTTCCTCTCTGTCTCGACGATATCAGAGAACGCCGGACTACTTGCAGGTAAGTATTTCCCCTGAAACGGCTTCATTTTCCCTCTTCATTTTGTAAACTTTTAACTTTTCACACAATTTTCCTTTGGATGGCTTCTTCCATAGTTATCACAGTAGTTTTCTCATCGATTCTTTATCGCAGGGATTGATTGAACATCTATAGATAGTTTTTCCTTTGTTTTCATCTTTTTCCTCAACCATTTCCCCTTTTTTTCTCTTTTCTAATATCTTCAACTCCGTGGAACTGGTTCTCTGTTTTTCGGATTTTCCATGATCTTCTTAGTTGCAGAATTTTTTAATCGCATAAATGGTTTTCATCTATTTCTTTTCTATCCCCGAAATGGTTCTAGTTTTTTCTTTGCCTGGTTTTTTTAAGGAAGTAGTTGATGTTAACTTTTTGGAATTTTAATGCTGTTAATCTTATGCTGCTCTATTTTGTTCAATATTCTCCCTCACCCGTTTTTCCTTTGTTTTTGTTCCCAACTGTGATTGTATCCAATGTTGCTGCAGGTAGTGTGTGTTTTTGTTATATATATATATATATATATATATATATATATATATATATATTTGTGAGCACTCTGTTTTTTCATTAGCCATTTTGATCTATCTTTTTGGTTTATCTTGTGTTTTTATCTTCTTTTGCTTCAACATGGTATGTTTTTTCCTCTGTTCTATTAAGTGGTTCTCCGCAGATTCTCTCGGTTTGTTTCTTTCTCTTTTATTAGGCTGCCGTAGTTGTTTTGGTTATCGTAATGCATTGTAACCATAGAATGTTAATCTCTTTTATTTTCACTTCCCCAAATCTTGGCTATGTGGTTGGAGGTCGATCTACAAGAAGGTCTAAAGATTTGTCAGGGACATGGCCCTAATCAACCCCCAAGATCTTCATGAGGCTTTTAGCATGTAATTGTCAGGGACTTGGCCCTCGCTAACTCAACAATACTTACAAAAGCTCTGTAGGAAAATTGGGCCAACCATAGTCTTTTTACTTGAAACCAAACATCAAAATGCTGGAATTTTTAAAGTATCAAGGAAACTTAGGTTTGATAACTATTTTTGTGTGGATGCAATTGGCAATTCAGGAGGAATTGGTATAATGTGGAATGGTAATATTTCTATCATAGTTCTTTCTTCTTCTCCTAATATTGTTGATTTGCTAATTGTGGTGGTTTCTTTTGGTGTAGAGTTTCGCTTGACACTCATTTATGGACACCCCTTGGTGGAGCAGCGAGCAAGAATTTGGGAGGAATTTACCAATTGGGTTGATCTATAAGTTCTCCTTGGTTAGTTCTAGGTGATTTTAATGAGATTTTTCATAATGATGAGAAGTTAGGGGGTAGACCTAAACCTTTGGCCCAAATGGATAGATTTAGAAATGCTATTGAGTCATCTAATCTTCTTGAGGTTAAATGCACGGGTCCAAAGTTCTCCTGGTCCAATAAAAGACAAGGGACTGATGTGGTCAAAGAAAGTTTAGACAGGGCTTTCATCAATATGGACTTTCTTCATTTATTTGGAAGTACCCAAGGTCATAGACATGCTATGGTGGGATCGGATCATACCCCTTTAGAGGTCTCCTTACACCCAGCAAATAAACGACCAATGAGATTTCATTATGAAACCAAATGGGAAGATCACCTGGACCTCACTTCTCAAATTTCCACTGGTTGGAACTCACCAAACTCTGGGTCCCCAACATACAGACTGCACCAAAGGATCAAGAATAACAAATTCTTTAAGATTATGGAGTAAAGCTACTTTCCATAATGCCTCAAAGGAAATTTTTAGGTTATCCCAATTGTTGGAAGAGTGCCAGACCAAATCTGTTTCTGAAAAATCTACTAAGGAAGAAATTGAGCTGAAAAGAGAAACTGAGAAACAACTATTAGTAGAAGAGAAATTTTGGTGCTAGAGATCTAGAGTCCAATGGTTACAAGAAGGTGATAGAAACACCAAGTTCTTCCATGGTTCCACTACACAAAGGAGGCAGGAAAATTCTATCACAAAACTTAAAGACCATCTGGGTAACTGGTTGTCTGAAGACTCTCAAATCAATTCTGCAATATGGTCACACTTCAATTCCCTTTTCACCACTTCTCACCCTATCCCCCCCCAGGAGTTTCTCAGTAGCACTCCTGCATGCATTACAACTTCAGATAACTCCCTTCTTTGCTCACATTTTCTCCTGATGAGATTAAAAGAACTTTGTTTCAAATGAAGGGTACCTAGGCTCCTGGATATGATGGGCTCCCTGCTAGATTCTTTCAAAGGCACTGGGATATCATTGGCAATGATCTCACCCTTTCTGTGCAACACTTTTTAATGGGGGATTTATGCTGCGCAGTCTTAATAAAACCGTTATTTCCCTGATTCCCAAAAGAACCCACCCTCAGGATGTCTCTCACTTTAGACCCATCAGTCTATGCACCACTCCGTATAAAGTCATAGCAAAATGTTTGGCTAATCGATTAAAACCCATCTTGAGGTCCATTATTAGTCAAACTCAAAGTGCCTTTGTTTCAGGTTGTGCCATTTCTGATAATATATATCTTGCCATGGGTATTTACACTTTACGCGTAAATCCAAATCCAAATTTGGATATATGGCTCTTAAACTGGATCTTTGCAAGGCCTACGATAAATTAGAGTGGTCATTCATTGAACATACTTGAGACATCTAGGGTTTGATTCTAAATGGGTCCAATGGGTCATGCAGTGCATCACCACTGTTGAATATCAAATCAAAATCAATGGTGCCCTATCCAAACCTATTGTGCCACAAAGAGGAATTAGACAAGGATGTCCATTAAGCCCTTACATTTTTATCCTTTGCCAAGAGACTTTTTCACAAAGGCTTAGTTCCAATCTAGGTATCCCTCGACTACCTGGTTTTAGGCTTTCCCGTCTTGCTCTAGAAATTAACCATCTCTTTTTTGTTGATGATAGCATAATCTTTTCACCTGCATCTATTTCTAATGCATCACAGATAAATGTTTTGTTGCAAGATTATGAACAAGTTTCTAGCCTTCACATCAATCCTGAAAAGTCTGCTGTTCTGTTTAGCACCAGAATCCCTCATGACCTCTGGACTGATATAGTTTTTGCTTTTGATATTAAAGAGGTCAATTCTCATGGAACCTATCTGGGTCTCCCTTCCTTTATTGGAAAATCTAAAGTGCAGACTTTCTCTTTTATTTTGAAAGCATCTAGATTCTAAAATATCTAGGTGGAAGGGGAAATTGCTATTTCATGCAGGGAAGGAGATATTAATCAAACCAGTAGCTTTTGCTCTTCCTGTCTATGTTATGTTGTGTTTTCTCATACCCAAAGAAATTTGCAAACAAATGAATCAAAGGATCCGACAGTTTTGGTGGAAAAATGATCAGGGAAGGGGCATTCATTGGGTAAAATGGGAAACCCTGTGCAAGGGCAAAAGAAATGGAGGATTGGGGTTCAGGGATGTACACTGTTTTAACAAAGCTCTCCTCGCCAAACAAAGTTGGAGACTTTTAACCAATCCAAACTCATTATGGGCTCAGGTGATGCATGCAAAATGCATTGAAGACATTCCATTTTTTGAATGTTGTGTTCCAAATAATTGCTCATGGGGTTGGAGAAGTATACTGTTTGGAAGGGATATTCTCAGACAGAGCATTATTAGGCAAGTGGGAAATGGTGCTAATGTGCATATTTTTAAGGACCCCTGGCTTCCTTCTTTGCCTTTCCATGGTATTAGTAGTGCTCCTTTGGGACATAGTTCAATTTGGGTGCAAGAGCTTATTGATTGGGACACTTGCCATTGGAACTTACCGTTACTTCAGTCTTTGTTTTCTCCAAGTGAGGTTCAAGCTATCTTAACAATCCCTATTTTGTCTCCTGATACTCTAGACTCTTGGATATGGGACAAAACAAAGGATGGTAAGTTCACTGTGAAGTCTGCTTATTATCAATATTTAGCTATGGCTGATGACCAAGGTAATGTAGCTTCTTCTTCCTCCTCTTCAATGTATTGGAAATTATTTGGCAGATTTCTACTCTTCCAAAGATTAAACAGTTTTTGTGGCGATCCTCATATGAGGCTATTGCAATTGGAAGCTCACTCTTCTTAAGGAATGTTTCCCTTACCCCACTTTGTCTTATTTGTGGCCATGGCTCGGAGAATGTATGTCATGCCTTGTTTTTTTTGTCATCATGCACAAGAGTGTTGGAGACTATCTCCCCTCCATATTAATACATTTGATTTTTTAGGGACAAGTTTATTTGATTGGATGGATTTTATCAAAATAAAGTTCAATGGTTATGACAATTTAACCCTAGTGAATCAGATGTGGAGTGCCTTAGCTTGGTGTATATGGAATACTAGGAATGCAGCACTCTTTAGAGGGATTGAGGCCTCTATTATACATACAATGACTATGTTCTCCTTTCTATGTGCAGATATACAATCTCATATGGAATTCCAAAGGGGAACCTTATCCAAGGCCTAGCCATAACATTTATGAAAAACTTGCTCTTTTTCAAATTTTTGTTGATGGATCTTGGGACAATACTTCAAACAAGGGAGGCAGAGGGTGCATCATGTGGGATTACAATGGTGGCTTTGTAGCGACTCAAAGCAGATGTGGACTTAGTGCTTCAGCAACCTTAGTTGAACTTGAAGCCATTAGAGATGGGATTATTCTGGGCTCCTCTTTAGGAGCGGTTGATTTGCATATTCATTCGGACTATTTACCTGTTATTAGTGCCCTCCAAGGTCTCCAATCATCTTTAGATTGGATGTGTCTTAGTTTAGTTGTAGATATTTTAAAGCGCTGTTCTGTCTTTCCTAGGGTTTCTTTTAGTTATATTCCTAGAGTTGGCAATGGTTTTGCTGATTTCCTTGCTAAGGGTGCTTGCAGGCTATCTCTAGATAGATCCTGGTGGGGTATACCACCTTTGTTTATTGTGGACTCCTCTCATTTGTATAGGTCTTCTGACCTAATCTCTTTCGTTTAATATAATTGCTGTTTTTTTTGTTTTGGCAAAATAAAGAATAAAAAAATACTAATACCTCCAAAGACCGGCTAAAAGAATCTAATCAAATGATACACGATCTACTCAAGATGTCAATGAAGAATAGAAGACCCGCTAAAAGAATCTAGTCAGATCATACACGATTTACACACCGATGGGAAACGCTCGTCGAAAAATATTGATCCATTACACCTTTACAAACTTCACAACTCCTAATCTTTCGTGGGGAGAACAAAATCCCAAAGAATAGATCAGAAAAATTTATGGATTAAGGCGAAAAGTGAAGTGTTGTTGCTCGATGATGATCATTTGCTTTAACCGCACTGCAGTGAAATCCATGGAAGCGGGGCTTCCAGACTTTACTGATCGTTTCGCAACTTTTCGTATACCCTCGGGTATATAGAGAAAATCGTACTTGATGCTTCTTTTCTACGATGAAAGAATAAAATCGATTATCACAAAACACCAATATAAAAGGAAAAAACATTTTGAATCTTTTAACTCTAATGAAAAATAGAAGTACCACACATGACACACCACAACTTTTTTGATTTACCGAAACTATAGAAATACGATGAACCCTAAAAACCAAATGCCCAAACTCAGTTTTCGAGTACGCAAGTCTAAGGGGTTTTGTCCTTGTTTGGTTTTGCTTCAGATCTGTCAATTTGATAGAGGGTGAATTTTGGTAGGAAGAGGGGGGAAGGGGGGTAGTCACTGATGAGGGGCGATTTTTGGAGAGGTGTAGGTAGAAGATGCGTTAAGGGGCGGTTTTTGGGGGAAGTGTTGGTAGAAAATGGGTGAAGGGTTGGGTAGTGTGAGTGAGAGGGAAAGGGAAATAACATCAATTTTACTACACATAAGAGCAAATACGTAATCTTGCATTCAAACTTAACAGAAAAACTAACTGTAGATAATAAGTAACTTCCCAAAAAGCTAAAAAGTGAGCATCCAGTTATATTTTGCACTTAAGTGGGTGGGTCAAAGGTTCACCCCCACTTAAGTGGCCTCCCAATAATCTAATTTTTTCTTTTTTGGTTATTAAACTCATTTTTTGTTGATGACATTATTTTGGTAGATGAGACACAAGCAAAGATTAATATCACTTTGGAGTTATAGAGATCAAATTTAGAATCAAAATGTTTTAAACTAAGTAGAATGAAGAAACTTAATGAGATGGATTCTGCTTGGTGATTATTTTAGGTACCTTTGTTCAATAATAATAAAAGAAAAATGATAAAGACGATAATGTTTCTTAAAGAATTAAAATAGGGTGAATGAAGTGTAGAGACGCATTTGGGCCATGTGTGTTCAACATTTTCCTTTAAAACTCTATAAGCCCCTATGGGTCTCTATATGCAATTTTGCTGACTTCGGGAAGAGCGGACAGAAAGAGGAGAGAATCTTCATACAACCTCTCGACCATCGGGAGAGAGTGGTCTATGAGCAACTAGGCTTTACGGAGCCCAAGTGCTTGGTTGCAATGTACATGCATCTTCTTCTTACTTGTTGGGGCTCACCCTTACTTCAAATGAAGATTCATTGCATCATATGGATGAGTTGCAAAATTTAGTTTAATAGAGTAAGTAATGATTATGATAGAGCTGGTCCAAAAGTAATTCTCGTAAATGATTGTTGTGACTAAATCACCCTGACTCCGGTTCATACTGGTTCGACCATAATCAAATAATGATGTGAGTCAATTAACGGGTTTGCCCGAAAGCCAAACAAGGATCCAATCTTGGCCATCCAATCTAAACCATCCAATCGACGGTCACCAATGACACAAGATGACAGGAGAAGCCTATAAATAGGGTTGTGACACTCATGAGAGGTAAGACATTCATATCCCGTTACTAGAACTTACACTTTCCCGCTCATTTACATAAAAGCTCTTCAGAAGCTCTCAGGGAGCTCTAAAACCCTAGTTTCTCAGTAATCACTGACTTGGTCATCGGAGACGGAACGCCGACCTAGCTGATTGGCTCCGTTTCTAACAATCTTTCATTCCTTTTGCAGAAGAGTTTGAATTCCAGTCAAATCACACCAGACCTGATAAGAAGAGTGTTAATGCCAGTCAGATCAGACCAGATCTGAAAGGTTTGGTGAAAGATTCTTGGTTCACAGGTTCTAGCAAAATCTGCACCAACATTTTGCGTCGTCTGTGGGAATAACTTTTAGAACAAAAGCTATGGCTTTGTCACTTGAGCAAGGGGAGATAATGCTAGTGAATGAGACAACAGAGACTAGCCAAAAAGAGTTGAGAAGAGTCAATCCAAAGAGAAAAACGAAGGAAGCAACTACATTACCGCAAGCTCCGACGATGTTGACTCGGAAGAAACTAAAAGTTTTAGAAGATCATTCACCTCATCTCCTGGAAGTATGTAACGGACAAGAAAAACAATTGGCGAGAGCACCTACTTCGACTTCACAACTTGGATTTGATCCAAATCAAATTTTTGCTCAAATGGAAAACATGCAACGTCAGATTCTGGATACATAGAATCTGATGAGGTCCTACATTAAGCAAAATGGAATTCCAAGAACAACGAGAATTCCAATATCACCAGATGTAGAGCTCCTCTTTCTTGAGTTGAGGTGGTCTCTGACCAAAATCCTCGGAGGCAAGAGTTGAGACAAAGTCAGAGAGAATCAAATCTTGGAGAAGGTCAGGGAGAAAGTGCAGATCCAGATTACGATCCAGTCAAGCTTGAAGATCAAGTTTTGACCAGAAAAGATCAATCGAGTGAAAGCAGGAAGAGCATAATTTCTGGAAGCCGCAGAGACCGAAAAGAAAGAGAAAAATTAGTAAGCAGTCATTCTGAAGTCCATGGATCTGAAATCAGCAAAAGATTTCATATCTTGAAAGAGATTCAGCGGTTGATGAATAAAGAAAATGGAGAAAATGTGGAAGAAACTATGGATCGAAATCCATTTTCAAGAGAAATAATGATGGCACCACTACCGCACAATTTTAAACTCCTAGTGTTCATGATGTACGACACAAGTATAGATCCACTAGAGCATCTTGCTCAATTTAACTCAGTCATGATGCTTGCGGGAAATTGCTCTGAAGTGTCGATCATTTCCTTCATCTCTGAAGGGTCCTGCAATGACTTGGTTTTTCAGTCTACAATCAAATTCAGTCGGAAATTTTAGAGATATGACAAAAGTTTTTCTGTCAAGATTTCAAAGTAGTATGAAAGCAGTAAAACAATGGATAATCTGGCGGCAATTCGCCAAAAGCCAGGGGAGTCAGTGCATAATTTTATGAAGAGATTCAATCAGGAATCGATTCAAATCAAGAATCTCAATGAGGCAGTAGCCTATGACACGATGTTCAGAGGACTGACTGATGATCATCTACTGGAATTCCTAATAATGAACAAGCCAACAAATATCGCGGAATGGACGTCACGATGTAATCAGTATGCAAATATGAAGGATATTTTGCAGGCAAGGAAGGAAATTGACGGTGATGGTAACAAAAGAAAGGAAAGTGGAACATTACGATCTGACCAAAAAGATCGAAGGAGCAGCAAGAATTATCCGAGGAACGATCGTCAAATTAGAAGAGATATTCCACGGCCAATTCCAGAACATTATACACCTCTGAACTCAAGATGGTAAGAAATCTTGATGCAGATCCAAAACCAAAGATTCGTAAGATGGTTGGCACCTATGATTGCAAAAGGAGAGGAGCGAAATCCAAACAAAATTTGCAGATTCCATAGAGATCATGGACATGATACAGATGATTGTAGGGTCTTGAAAAATGAAATTGAACGACTAATCAATCAAGGACTGTCACATCCTCCCAGCCGGTACCCTATCTGGCATACCCGAGAGTGTGATCCAAAGCCTGAAGATCAGGTATCGAGTAATCAACCTCCCACATAAACAATAACATAATCATGAACAATAATAATAAAAGTGCGGAAGATAAACCATAGATCCAAATAAGGAAAGAATGAATCATATATAAATCAGAGTACTAGATAAAATCAGTGTCTAAGACAGATAAGTAAAGTGAGGCAAAATCCCACTCTACAACCAGCGGAAAAGTAGTTCTAAAAAAGAATAAGCAAGACAGAATCTAATCCCAGTAGCAGGTACAATGGGTAACTAAATTGTTCTCAACTTTATAGACAACATCCCTATAAGTATAAATCTCATAAACAGCACAAGGGCGCTTCCATTCTATGGTCGGACTAAGCATCGTACGGAGCATAACCACTCGCGGGATCTTCAGTGTAATTGTTGTAACCGCAATCACCTTCCTGGAGATATGCCTCTTCTCCTTGCGCTTCTTCATAGGGGCCGTCATAATATTCAGTACCTGTAGAATAGTCTAACAAACATTGTACAATAAAGGAATGAGTTTCAAAGAAACTCAGTAAGGCAGTTAAATCCATAATAACATAAATGGCAGGATTTCAGAACAAACATAAATGCAATATGGTATGAGACAAACAATGAATGTATGAATCTAACTCTATGTATGCTGGTCTCTATTGGCAGACATGCTTTAAGTCATAGCACCGTACTTCTTTAGGAAAGTCTCAATCACTCATCATCAGTTGGTAATGGGTCCGGCATCCCTCGGGACATTCCATGGCTGGGGGTATAGGTCACCACTCTCTCACATCACCATTGGTCTAAGTACCGGCGCATGTCAGGGTAAAGCCTAGCCAAATGCAAGTCTTCTACTTAGTTACATCAAGTCAGATCCAGATACGTCCATTCCTCGTCCCTGACGATCCTTTCCGGTATCCTTCACACTAGAGTCCTCATAGTCCCTGACTACGGACTCATCAACCCTACTGGTCATCCACATATGGTAAACGGGAAGCTCTCACGTCCTCTCACGGGTTGGTTACCGGTCTAAAGCGCCCGTGAGCCCAAGTCTATCCATATGCAACCCTCCAATAAATGGCCCCCACAATGTGATTCCTGTCCTCTCACGGGTTGGTTACCGGTCTTGAGCGCCCATGAATCCCCATTGCTACCACGGGTCGTTCGGTCTCAATACCCCTCCGATTAGGGTCTGACATAACGGGACATCCTAGCCCAACACTACTAGACAGTCCTAGATATGTCATCCAACAATTTAGGAAGGTGTCCAGAGGGCATCTCCGGAAACATCCCATAATATTCCCGTAGTAGTCCAAGGACAGAAGTGTCAAAAGGACACCTCTCCTTTCCAAACCATACTTAAGCATACACATGCATCAATTCATATCATCACATATATGGTAACTTCATATATGGAAAGAAATCAATAATTACAATCAACTTGTATATAATTGGTAAGTAAATCATACATGAATCAATTAATCATAAACAAGTAATGCTACTGTAATCAAGGTTATGCAACAGTAGTATATCATTGTAAGAATCTAATTGAGGAAACAAATCAATGATATTCAAATATAGAAACTAGATTCATGCTATCTATGTAATTAAGGAAATAACCATCCTTACCTTTTATAACTCGCAAAGGAATCCTAAGAAATCAAGTAAGATCTTGACAAACTTGAGAAGAAGGTCCTAAACAAGTGTATACAACATATTAGGAAAGATCCCTAACAGAAAAGATACCAAAACATCCAACACAGACCAATTCTGGAGTTGCTGTATTCATTGGTCGAGTGGATTGGTCGACTGGTCCAGTCGACCAATCAGTCGACCAATGCAGACAGTAGCCTAAAAAAAACAGAGTTTTAAGATATAAAATCCAAATTTGGTGGTTCAAAAGGGTACTAATCAAGGGGTAAACTACATTAGTAGTATCCTAACATATAGGGGGTCTCAAAACACTAATCAAATCAAGTCATCAAGATCCAAATTAGGAAACAAAAAGTTACCATAATTAGATCAATCATGTATCTTGAAGAATTCAAGATAGAAATCAAAGACAAGAACAATAGGAGAATGGATCATTGCTTTAGGTAAAGGTATCATGAAAAGCATACTTAGATCTTCAAGAAAATAGACCTAAGAGCATAAATCTAATTAAGGAAACAAAACCTACCATATATGTAACTATCATGATTCATGAAGAAAACATGGTATGGTAGAAGAGAAACAACTAGAGATTGATGGATCATGGATCATGAAAAGAAAACACAGCAATTGACTACTAACATGATCAATATAGAAGATCCAAGGAGATCAGAATTCAAATCAGGAAGTTAAACAAAGACTAGATCATGGCTTGATCATGATTCCTTCAAAAGCTTGCAATGATCATGGTTAAGATCATTGTTTTAGCCATTAATCCTTAGGAAGATCATGAGAGACAAGTCCAGAGATGTTTGCAACAGAGAATGCAGCATCTCCTCTACTGTCTCAACTCAAAAAGGAAAGAAAAACAGAGATGGAGAAGAAGAAGAGAGTGTAGACATACCTTTGATGCAAAAGGAAGAGTTTTGACGAAGATCCGTCAAGAAAATCACCAAGGATGCAAGGGAGATGACTTGCAGAGGTCTTTGGTTCGTTCCAAAGAGTTTGGAGGCAGCAAATACGAAGTAGACTCGAGATTGGACTTAAATAGAGCAAGCAAGACCTAATTGCCAAAGACAACACCCATTGGTTGAGTGGATTGGTCGACTGGTCCAGTCGACCAATCAGTCGACCAATGCAGACATCAATTCCAAAACAGGGAATTGGAGACCCAGATCAAATCCAATCCTAAAGGGGTTTTGCACACATATCAAGTGACTTACCTAATAGGTAGAAATGCCTTCAAACCATGATAGAGAGCACTCCAAGTCCATCAACTAATCCGATCTTCATCAAGATTCAGTTTCCATAAATAGAACTTCATCATCAACTCTCATGGATTCAAAGCCAGACAACAAGTCCTCCACTGGGATGGCCCAAAGCTGACTTCTTACTTTACTTCGGGTCACTGGACCTACAAATAACAAGGTTTCCGGGTCAAGGTTAGGGCTGGGTTTTACAAGGACGATTGGATTGGTATGTCCAAAGAAGAAATGGAGGACAACAGAGGAATGGTGAACAGCCAAGGAGGTGGAACAATAGAGGACAAGGAAGGGAAGACCAAGCAAAGAAAGATTTTCAACCCGACTCTCTAGCTAGAGATCATGAAAATCAAAGAGTCCAACAAAAGCAATCTCCGGTCATGACTATATTGAGGAGCCTAGATTTGAATTTAGTTTCAAAGTCAAGAGCTCATGCCAAGTTTGTCCATTTGTTGAATCCCATGTTGTCCCAAAGAGGATCACAAAAATGAAGGAGATAGTTTTCACAGAAGAATAAATGACTGGGATCCAAGAGCCAAATGATGATTCCATTGTGGTTATTATCGAGGTGGCAAACCGAGATGTTCATAGGGTTCTAGTTGACATGGGGTCTTTAGTAGACATCATGTCTTATGAAGCTTTCTTGAGCTTGAAGTTAGATTTTGTGAAGGTAAGGCCATGTGGGACCATGTTGTTTGGATTCTTTGGAGAGTCGACTCCCGTAGAAGGAACTGTTGAATTAGCAGTAACATTGGGATCTCATCCCCAAACAGTAACCACAGTAACAAAATTCTTACTGATCAGAAATCTGTCAGCATATAATGTGATTTTGGGAAGGCCAACATTGACTTCGATAGGTGCTGTCATCTCAACAAGGCATTTAAAGATGAAATTTCCAACAGAGTCAGGTGTTGGAGAATGTCGGTCTAATCAGAAATCTTCCAAACAATGTTATTCAACATTTCTGAAGGATTTGAAGTCTCAAGGTAAAGCTAGCCTTAACTATTGAAATAATGGACAACATAGATGAAGAGAAAATTAAGAGAGGAGAGCCAGTGGAAAAATTGGAGGAGATTTCCTTAAATCTCCAAAATCCTAAGAAAGGAACCATGATTGTGAAATCCCACCTAACCCTAACCTTGCTGTTGTGCCAAATGCATACATACCATATGCATTGTTTGATTTACTCTCTATCGTATGAGTTGCCTAGTTTCGTTTGGTAGAAGTTGATCTATTCTCTCTTCTATTCCTTCTAGTACCCTCTATTCCCTTGATAGGAGGGTGATCTTAAGTCATTCCCATGACTGATCCTTCTATCCTTGCTATACTAGACTGGATCTCCATACACTCTATAACCTTGTGAATTCTCCACATGATGATTCTTAAGGGAAATTCAGTGTGATCTTCATGATTTGTTAACCCTTCTAAATGTTCCTAATTTCAAAACATGTTAGATTTACTCTGTTTTCTTCTTACAAAAGACTTATTGTTATTTGTCCCCCGAAGAAAATTTTCGGAGAAGGAAGTCAAGATAAAAGCGATGTATCCCCATCTCTTTGGAAGCCAAGTACTCTCCCAATTTTGAGGACGAAATTATTTTAAGGGGGGGAGGAAGTGAAATCCAGCCCAAACCCAGCCAGGACACCCTATTTGTTTTGGGTGAAGAAGGGTTTGTTTAATGTTTGACCTAGAGTTGGACCTTAAGTATCATGTTGTTATCCTGGGAAAGTCCTAGGAAGTCAAGTTAGACCTCTCCCTTAGAGTAGATCTGAAGACCTAAAATGAAGGAAGAAGTCTTTGTGGTCCATCTCAATAGAAGACATGGTGTTTGACTTGAAACCCATGGATATTGATAATGGTGCTTCCTTATGGAAACCTTATTTGATTTGGAGTCGAAGTGCCCATTAATAAAGAACTTGGTTGATGGGCCTAAAGCTTAGTTGGACCTGGTTTGAAGACATCCCTCCATACTAGGTAAGTAGTATGATGTGTTGAAAGAAGCCCATCCAAAAATACTAAAGTTAGGCCCATTAAATCCCTATTTTTTGAGCAAGTTGCCTAGGCAGGGGCAATTTGGTAAAATTCTGTTTTTAGGGTTCTTAAAACCTTTATTTCTTGGAATTTCGTGGTAAACAATTCCACTAGGTTTCTAAGTCTCTAGAGAACGTGGGAAGGACCTTAGAACTTCCTCTTTGGCAACCAATCAACCAACAGGGGCAGTTTGGTCAGTTTGGTGAAATCCTAGTAATTCTTGGACTCTTTATGCTATTTAAAGGGGGGGGGGGGAACTCCATGTTTTTCACTCACAATTAGTTCTACGCCTTTGGAGAATGTGGGAAGAGCCCTAGAACTTCTCCTCCAAGGCCAAGGAAGATCCTCAAGCATATGTTTTGGTTTCTTCATCAGTTTCTCTTCTAAAAGGTTAGTAATCGATTCGTTTCTTCTTTGATTCATTCTTTCTTCTATACTTCTGATTTTCTGGTTATGAGAAAAGTATTACACTACTATAATGGCCTCCTCTCTAATTCTATTAGACCTAGAGTGAATCCCCCAATTCACTCTATGTTCTTGAAGCCATATGGTGATGATTCTTGAAATTGACTTTACCCATGATCTTGATTTCTCCCTCATTATTATTCTACTGATTTTGGTGATTGTGGGAAAGGTCTCACATCAGTGCTACAACCTTTCCTTCTATCCCCATGATTTTTAAGTTGATTCCCTCTTTCCCCGATCCTTGGCAAGTAAAAGTAAGGGTTATTCTATGAGAGCTTAATTTGGGTAACTCTCATGAGAGGTAACCAAATTAGGAAACCCTAATCATTTATTAATTGGTAGACCCTTTCCAAAGCCATTCTTGATTTTGAAATACTAATGAGATGTTTTCCTTATCTATCTTGGGTGATTTGTGAGAGTCCAAATTGAGTATCCTCATGAGCAGTAACCAAATAGGGAAAACCTAATCCTCCTCTAAATTATTGGATCCTCCCCGAGACTTTATTTATTATGATTTCTTTATCTTTATTCCCTAGGGTGAATCTTTATTCTTCCTAGTCTTTTTGTGGGATACACAGATTCTAGTTGGTATAACCCTCATTGTAAGGTTAGAATTACTTTCCTTTGACTTTATTTACCATGTTTTTTCTCATTGTTAGACAATACTTTTCTTGATTTTAAAATACTATTCTTTTTTTCTTAGAATGAATTCCCCAATTCACTCTATGATCTTGAAGTTCTTGAAACCATATGGTAATATTCTTGTTTCTTGATTTATGGTTCTTGTTTTTTGATTCTTGACTATTCTTTCTTTCTTAGAGTGAATTCCCCAATTCACTCTATGTTCTTGATGTTATTGATTCTTGATCTTACCTGAGATCTTGATGACTCTTTCCATGATTTTCCTACCTATCTTTATGATGGTGGGGAAGGTCTCATACCATTACCATGACCTTCCCTTGTTTCCTCATGATTGAGGAGTTGACCCCTAATGTTCCTTGGACAATTGGAAACCATTATATGAAGAGATTTTGGGGGGAGACCCTTGGGTAACCCTCATGAGAGAATATCCAAATTGGGTAACCCTCATGAGAGAGTATCCAATTGGGAACCCTATTATTTCTAATCCTCCCCAATTGCATTCTTTGTTTTGAATTACTAAGCAGATGTTTCCCTTTCACTCTGTGAACCTACCTTGGGTTATTTTGAGAACCAATCTAGGGGAACCTTCATGAAAGGTTATTTAATTTAAACCCTAATACTTTGTTAATTATTGGGTCATCCCCAAAATCTTTCTTAATTATGATTTCTTATTCTATATTCCCCAGGGTGAATCTTTATTCTCCTTGGTTCTTACATGAGATCCTTGGACTATATGCCTTGAAACCCTAACTTCTTGGTTCAAATCAAGAACCTATATTTTTACCTTTATTTGATGGTTTGACCTTCTTAGACAGTCCTAATATGTTCTAGGAAGCTCCCCTTCGAATTTCGGACCAATCGGACTTCAAACGAAGAAGTTATGACCAAATTAGTATATTCTATCTCTACTGAATCTGCTTGGTCGATCCTCTTGGTTGATCCCATCAACCAAGTCATCGACTGAAGGGCTGCTGAAAGCAGAACTTGCCCTGTTTGGTCTCCGTTTGACTTCTAATCTTCTAGGTCTTATTCCTAATCATTATTATATGCTTGTTTAGGTCTTAATTGCTAGTCTTGGATCTCTTCCTCATTAATTCTACGGAATCCTTGAAAGATTACTTAAGGTAAGGACGATCTCTAATAACCTAATATGCATGCTCACTTGTATTTGTTTTAGAATTTCATGATCATATCACTGCTGTAATTAGTTTCTTATTATCATATGCTGCTGTAGTTCTTCAACTACAGTAGTACTTGTTCTTATTATTCAATTGTTATTTCAATTATGAATGATATATGTTGTATTAACAGTTGTGCTTGTGAATGACTAATTGGGAATGTGATTGCCTAGGTTGTGATTGGGGAATGGGGAATGCCCTTTTGGCGTTCCTGCCTTTGGACACCAGTGGAGGTGGTATGGGACATTTTCCTATGGTGCCCCTTGGCGCTTTCCCTGATTACTGGTTGACATACCTAGGGCATGTCTAGAAGTGTTTGGCTAGGATGTCCTATTATATCAGACCCGATCGGAAGGGAATTGAGACTGAGCATCCCATGGTAGCAATGGGGATTTGTGTGGCACTTTAGATACCGGGTTACATCTGTTAAGGACATGAATCACATTGCGAATACTCGTTAGAGGCTATTCATTGGTACAGTTGCAGATGTGGAACATGAGCCCCTGAAATCAAGACCGTTAACCAACCCGTGAGAGGAAACGGGAACTTCCTGTTAGCGTGATGTTACTGGCCAATAGGGTTGATGAGTCCATAAGTCCGAGATGGTGGATTTTTACCACGAAGAAAGATATGCTGACTCTAGGGTGAAGGATACCGGAAAGGATCCCGGGATGGGAGGAATGGAAGTATCTGGATCTAAGTTGATATAACAAAGTAGAAGACTTGCATTTGGCTAGGCTTAACCCTGACATGCGCCAATACTTGACCAATGGTGATGTGAGAGAGCGGTGACCTAAACCCCAGCCACGGAATGTCCGAGATGGATGCCTTAACCCAATTACCACGGCAGACCCAAGATATCTTAAATGGTTGAGGGGAGTGATTGACGACCCAAAGAAGTACAATGCTATGACTTAAAGCATGTATGTCAATAGAGACCAGCATACATAGAGTTAGAAGCAAATCTGCATTGTTTGTTTCATATCATTCTGCATACTGTGTGGCTTGTTTTCATGTATTATTATGGATTGAACTGCCTTGCTGAGTTCTTTTGAACTCACTCCTTTTTGCAATATCTTATGTTAGACTTTTCTGCAGGTAATACTACTACTATTGACTATGAGAGTCAATACTATGAAGACCAAGTTGATGACTCATACAGGTTATGGTGACTACGTCGGTGAAGACTATTAGTGTCACATCCCGCCCTAATCCACTCAGGGGGGGTACCCTATCTAGATTACACGGGGAAGTGCTTCACGGTCCCGCCGATCAAGTTTAGGAACGATCATAGCCATTTAACACAATAATTTAATCAAAAGCAATAAAAAATCAAAATTTTCAAGTAAATTAATAATAAAAGTCAAGGAAGGATTTCAAAAGGATCACAAAGAACATCAGAGTGTGGAAATGATACAAATAGGATAAATAGTCAAAGTGTGAAAAGGAGGGGGAAACCCATCCTATAATAATAGCGGAAGGTAGATCGACTAAAAATAAAAATCAAAATAAGGATTTACAACCGGTTCCCAAAGTGATAAGGGAAGAAACTAAATTACGGTCTCAACGAATTAAATAAAAGGTTAAAAAGGGAATGACGCGATATCCCATCCCTAACACATAAGTGCAAAGCCAAACTGCTCCAGATAAGTCCCAATCTCGGACTACTAGTTTTTATCAACTTGTACACCATAACCAATGTGGTACGAGTCATCAACTTGATCTTCAGAGTGTTGATTGTTAAAGTCGACAGTAGTAGTACCTGCAATAGAGTCTAACAAAAGATGTTGCAAAAACAAGTGAGTTCAAAAGAACTCAGCAAGGCAATTATTCCATGAAACATAAGCCATATGATACAAACCATAACATGATGCAATATGATATGAAACACATGATGCAAGTATAATTCTAACTCTATGAATGCTAGTCTCTAAGGTAGACATGCTTTAAGTCATAGCAACATACTTCTTTAGGTAAGTCTCAGTCACTCAATCACCGGGGGGAATTGGGTCCTGCATCCCTCTCGGACAATCCATGGCTGGGGTTTTGGTCACCGCTCTCTCACATCACCATTTGGTCTAAGTATTGGCGCATGTCAAGGTAAAGCCTAGCCCAATGCAAGTCATATACTTAGTCATATCATGTCAGATCTATATACGTCCATTCCTCCCATCCCGGGATCCTTTCCGGTATCCTTCACACTAGAGTCACAGATATTACCACCAGACTCACCAACCCTATTGGTCATCCACAAATAGTAGACGGGAAGCTCTCACGTCCTCTCACGGATATGACCCACCGATCTTCGAGCGCCCGTGAGTCCAAGTCTATCCATTTGTAACCCTACCAATAAATGGCTCCCACAATGTGATTCATGACCTCTCATGGATCTTTTCACCGGTCTTGAGTGCCCACAAATCCCCACTACTACCACGGGTTGTTTGGTCTCAATGCCCTTCTGATTCGGGTCTGATACGACAGGGACATCCTAGCCAAACACCACTAGACAAGCCCTATTCATGTCATCCAATAATCCATAAAAGTGTCGATGGGCACCTTTGGAGAACATCCCATACTATTCCCTCCGATGCCCAAGGACAAAAGCGTCAATAGGACACTTCCCAATTCTAAATTATACCTAAGCAATCACATGCTCAAGTCCATCATACCATAAATAATTCATACATCATCATAATAGAAGTTAAGTCATAACATCGAAATGATTCACCATATATAAATGTAACAAGAATGACTAATCATTATAATAAGAACATATATAAACACAATGTTACTGTTCTAAAGCATGTACAACAGTCCTATGATATCCAAAATAAATAAAGAAACTATGTTCGCTAAGTTATGAATATCAAGGCATAAGCACATAGCCTATGTATTTATGGCGATAACCATCCTTACCTTAAGTTGAGGTGATGATGATCCAAGAGTCACAAAAGAATGATCCAAAAATAGTGTTAAGACCCTAAACAAACATAAATGAAAGGTTAGAGAAGAAATCGGGAAAATCGGAGGTCGAACGGGTCAAAATTGGGTGAAGTTACAGCCAGCAACATGTTTGGTCGATGCTCTTGGTCAATGGCATCCACCAAGGAGGATTGACCAAAACAGTCTCGGGCTAAAAGGTAGATTTTGGTCCGAAATCGGTCTTCCGGGGCTTGAATTGATCCGGAACTTGGAGGGATGATTAATAACAATGTAAGAACACTACCTAGCAAGTATTATCGTAATCCAATGGTCCAAATGAAAACCCCCAATTTGAGATCCTATGTTCTAAGACAAGAATCCTAGCATTCATGAGAAATCGATGTAATCGAAAGGGAAGCTAGAGAATTAGTTGGGGAATGGGTTAGGAACAAGGTTACAATCATTTGCAAGCCAGAAATTAGACTAATCATACTCCACATTTCAGTCTAGTATAAGAAATCAAGTTGCTAAGCAAGGAATCGTGGTAATGCATATGCAAGGATCAAGATGCAAGTGAGGCATAGCAAGAATGAAGTAAAATCAATGTAAATGGGAAGAGATGTTCATGGCAAGGTTGCAGCACCTTGGCCATGGTCTCATCAGTAAAAAGAAGAAGAGAGGTGAGTAAGATAGAGAGCAAGAAAGGAAATCATACCTTAGAAGATGATAAAGGAGTCAAAAGACAATGATTCCAATGATTGGGGGCAAGAATCCTTCACAAATACCAAGAGAGTGCCTTGGGAAGCTCCACTCTCGTTCTCAGTGGCTTAGATGAGTGTAATAGGGTTCAAAACACGAGGCTAGCATATATAGATGAGAGAATAATCCAAAAGAATCATTAACTTGGAGTCTGGGAAACTTTGGTCAATGGTCTTGGTCGATGGCATCGACCAAGGAGGATCGACCAAAACAGGTTTCAGCAAAAAATTTAGAAATAGTTCAACAACTTTGGATAGGGATTCGGAGGGCTATACGGGGTCAAATTGAGTGGGTTTTATTCTACAAGTCAATCAAGAAGTCTAGTTTTGGGAAATACCTTTGGATTGAGCATAGGAGTTCATTTGGTACTTCAAGTAATCCAACCCTCTTCGATGTGCATAATTTCACTAAACACTAACAATGTACTCAAGTAAGGGGCATCATCGTCAATGTCCATGGGTTTCGGGTCAAACACCATGTCTTCCATAAAGAGGTCCCACAAGGACTTCTTCCTTAACTTCGGGACATTGAATTTATCCTAAGGAAAAGGTCGGACATGACCTCCTAAGGCTTTCAAAGATAATAACACTGAAATCAAGTTCTAACATTAAGGTCTAACATCAAACAAGTCTTTCTTTATCTCAAAACAAATAGGGTGTCTTGGTTAGGTTTGGGCTGGATTTCACAATTAGTTCGAGACTGAAGCTTATCAGGATTAATTCGACTTTTGCACTTGTGTGCCTGCGTGATAAGGGATAGACTTGTAAATTCTGTAATTGTTAGAGGACAAAGTGATAAGATCATAATGTATGTTTTACGTACTGTAATTACCATATATAATAAAGGTAAGATCTTAGATGGAATACAATCTGAGAAGGATATTTCTAACTTGGTATCATCGAGTCAAACAGATTCCTTGGGCATTCTGTTTCTTTTTCTTACGATTTTCTTGCTTTTCTTGCTTTTCTTGGGGGTTTCTTGCTCGTTTTCTGCAAATTTCTCTCATGGCTTCCGCTTCCTCTCCCTCTATGTTTTCCTTTTCTAATATTCACCATTTTCTTTCCATCAAACTTTCTTCTTCCAATTACCTGGTATGGCGGTCTCAATTTCTGCCTCTTCTTCGTGGATTTGATCTTGAAGGATTTGTTACTGGTTCTGCGGTTGCCCCAATCGAGACTCTGGTTTCTTCTTCTGGCTTATCTGAACCTAATCCGGCATATATCGCTTGGATGCGTCAAGATCAGATGGTGTTAGGCTGGCTACTCTCTTCTCTGACCGAGGATATTCATTCTCAGGTTGTTGGCTTGTCTTCCTCTGCTGCGGTTTGGCAAGCTTTAGAGACGACTTATGCTTCTCATAGCCAGGCTTGAGTGATGCAACTTCGTCTTTCTCTTCACAATTTGCATAAAGGTTCTGATTCAATGGAGCTCTATCTTCTGCGTCTCAAGAAGATTGCGGATCAACTGGCTTTGATTGGAAAACCTGTTTCTAATGATGAACTTGTTCTTTTCACACTTGGTGGTTTAGGATCTGAATTTGCTTCCTTTGTTACCTCTGTTACTACAAGGGAAAATCCGCTCAAGATGCGAGATCTTCATGGTTTGTTGTTGAGTGAGGAGATTCGCATTTCGTCTGTTCTTCAGGAATTGACCAATGTTGTTGCAAATGTTGCTACTACTCCTGGAGTTTCTCAACCAGTTGCTTCTGCCACTGTTTCTACGGCTTCTCCTGATTTTGATTATGGCCGACCGCTCAGATCTCCTTCCAGATTTACTCATGGTAGAGGCGGTTATCGTGGTTCTGGTTATCGTGGAAATTCTTCGCGCTTTGATAGGACTCCTATTTGTAATTACTGTGGTCGTCTTGGTCATTTTGCTCGCACCTGGTATCAATGTAATCCTGGCTCTCGTCCTCCGGTGCTGCCTCAAGCTCATTTTTCAGCCTCTGCTCCTCAGACTTGGTTTCTTGATACAGGTGCTACGCACCATATGACTTCTAATCTTCAAGCTCTTCATGCTCCTCATGAGTACACTGGTTTTGATTCGGTGTGTATTGGTAATGGATCAGGTCTGCGAATTGCTCACTCTGGCTCTTCAATTCTTCATTGTTCTGATAAGTCATTTGCTCTTAATCAGATGCTTCATGTTCCTGACTTGACTTATAATCTGTTATCTGTGCATAAATTTGCTGAGGATAATTCTGTATATTTTGAGTTCTTTGCTGACCGATTTCATGTTAAGGATCAATCCTCAGGGACTTTGCTGCTCAAAGGCCATGTTGAAAGAGGCCTCTACAAGCTTGATGTTCCTGCCTCGCCTATTGTTACTGATTCTGTTGCTTTGGCTTCTGTTCGAGCTTCTTCTTCCATTTGGCATGCTCGGTTAGGACATGCTGCTGCTGACATTGTTCGTCGTGTTCTTACAACTGCAAGTCTTCCTTGTTACTTCTTCAACCGACCCTGCTGTTAGTGTTTGTTCTTCATGTCAACTAGGGAAGGCTCATCAGCTTCCTTTTGGTAGTTCTACTTCTCTTACTACTGCCCCTTTACACCTTATTCATTCGGATTTGTGGGGACCAACACCTGTTCTTTCTCTTAATGGACATCGTTACTATGTTTTGTTCATTGATGATTACACTCGCTTTACATGGGTTTATACTTTAGCTAAGAAATCTGATGCATTGCAAGCCTTTCAATTGTTTAAAGCTTTGGTTGAGAATCAATTTAGTTCTTCTATTAAGACTTTCCAGTCTGATTGGGGTGGTGAGTTTAGGAGTTTTTCTCAATTTCTCTCTTCATGTGGTATTCATCATCGGTTGTCTTGCCCTCATACTTCAGCTCAGAATGGGGTGGCTGAGCGTAAACACCGGCATATTGTTGATATGGGACTTGCTTTACTTGCACATAGTCACTTACCTTTTGAATTTTGGGGGATGCATTTGCAACTGCTGTTTTTGTCATCAATCGTCTTCCTACTGCTGTATTACAATACAAATCTCCTTTTGAGCTTGTATCTGCTGTTTTACCTGACTATACTCAGTTCAAGGTGTTTGGTTGTCTCTGTTACCCATTACTTTGCCCTTTTAATCAACATAAGTTCAGTTTCAGAACTGCTCAATGTATTTTTGTTGGGTATAGTCCTCAGCATAAAGGTTTTAAATGCTTTAATCCTCTTACCAGGAAGACTATTATTTCCAGAAATGTCACATTTGATGAAGCTTCATTTCCTGGTTTTCCTTCTTCTTTTTCTTCAATTTCTCCTCATGTTTTTTGGCCTGCATTTCCCCCTATGTTTGTTTCTTCCCCTACTCCCCGACTCTAGTTTAAATCGTGACCCATCTTTAAGTTCCTCTTCTCCTGCTTCTTCATTTCTTAATGAAGGTTTACATGGGCCTGCTAGTACTCTTCATACTTCAAATTCTGTTTTTAGTCCATCTACAATTCATGGTTCTGCTTCTCTACCTAGTACTTCCAGCCCACCTTCTTCAGGCCCACCTTCTTCTCTTACACCACTTGTAAGCCCATCTTCTGTTATACAGCCCATTAGGCAGCATTCTATGGTCACTCGGTCTATGGATGGCACACGTGTTCTTCGGGTTCCTTTGAGTTTATGTGCAACCCAATTTCCTATACCTATGGCTTTGTTAACTTCCATGGACACCGAACCTACTTGCTATTCCCAGGCTGTTAAGCATCAAGTCTGGCGGGCTGCTATGGATACTGAATTTGCTGCTTTACTTCAAAATAAAACTTGGTCTCTTACTCCTCTCCCACCGGGGCGTCGGGCTATTGGTTGCAAATGGATATATCGAATTAAATGTAAATCTGATGGCAGTGTTGATCGTTACAAAGCTAGATTAGTGGCGAAAGGATTTTCTCAAGAATATGGCATTGATTATTTTGATACATTTAGTCCTGTTGTTAAGACTACCACCATACGGTTATTGCTTTCTTTGGCTGTGTCTCATGGTTGGACTATTCAGCAACTTGACGTTACTAATGCGTTCTTGCATGGTTCCCTTACTGAAGATATCTATATGATGCAACCAGCAGGCTATATTGATTCTCACCAACCCTCCTTTGTTTGCAAACTTCACAAGTCTCTGTATGGTTTGAAACAAGCCCCGCGAGCCTGGTTTTACCGGTTGAGTTCTTACTTGGAAGTTTTGGGCTTTGTTGGGTCTCATACAGATACTTCCTTATTTTATCATATTGATTCTCATGGCCCAGTCTTTATTTTAATCTACGTTGATGACATTCTTGTTCTTGGGCCATCCACTATGGTGATTGATGATATATTGGTTTCTTTAGCCCATGAGTTTGCAATCAAAGACTTGGGCCCAGCCCGCTACTTCTTGGGCATCGATTTAACAGCAAATTCAGATGGGCTCTTACTTTCTCAAAGAAAGTATAATTTTGATTTACTAAAACGAACTAATATGCATGATTGTAATAAGCCCATCGGTTCTCCAATGAACTCTTCTGCTGCCTTGTCTCGCACCGATGGATCTCTTTTGACAGATTCAACAGAATATTGAAGTGTGGTAGGGGCTTTACAATATGCCACTCTCACACGTCCTGATATTGCGTTTTCAGTGAACA
This sequence comes from Hakea prostrata, assembly GCF_041222555.1. Lineage (NCBI taxonomy): Eukaryota > Viridiplantae > Streptophyta > Magnoliopsida > Proteales > Proteaceae > Hakea > Hakea prostrata. Next base: position 28,664,830 of record NC_142608.1, on the reverse strand, counting down.
AGTTATGTCAATTTCTTGCTTGCCCTACTGATATTCATTGGATGGCTGTAAAGCGTGTCTTACGCTACTTGAAGGGTACTTTGTTTTATGGGCTTCAGCTTTATCGGTCCTCTTCTATGGATTTACATGCTTACTCCGATGCTGATTGGGCCGGCTGTATTGATGATCGAAAATCAACCGGTGGTTATCTCATTTTCTTGGGCTCCAACCTCATATCATGGCAATCTCGCAAGCAAACTGTGGTAGCCCGTTCAAGTACCGAAAGTGAGTATCGCGCTCTTGCTTTAGCTACTGCTGAACTCACTTGGATTCAGTCCTTACTTCGGGAACTTCATCTTCCCTTGATTCGTGCTCCTACACTATGGTGTGACAATATTGGGGCCGCTTATCTCTCTTCCAATCTGGTTTTTCACGCGCGTACCAAGCATATTGAAATCGATTTTCATTTTGTTCGTGATAAGGTCTCTCATGGTGATTTGTTGGTTCGTTTTGTTTCCAGCGCAGATCAGTTGGCTGATCTTCTTATGTTCTTGAAGCCATATGGCGATGATTCTTGAATTTGATTCCACCAACAATCTTGATGATACTTTCCCTGAATTTTCTACCTATCTTTATGATTGTGGGGAAGGTCTCATACTATTACCATGACATTCCCTTGTGTCCTCATGATTGAGGTGTTGATCCTTGTTTTTCCTTGGACCAATTGGCAACCCTTCTATTTTCTATTAATTCATTGGATCCTCCCCAAGACTTTCTTTATTATGATTTCTTTATCTTTATTCCCTAGGGTGAATCTTTATTCTCCCTAGTCTTCCCATGGGATATTAGGATTTCTTTCCTTTGAATTTATTTACATTCTTTTCTCTCATTGGTACACCCTTCCTATTTCCATTCTTGATTTTGAAATATTAATGAGATGTTCCTTTATCTATCTTGGGTTGTTTTTTTTGTGAGAGTTTATTATGGGTAACTCTCATGGGAGGTAACCAACTCTTATGAGAGGAAACCATATCTGAGACCCTAATGTTCTTTTATCTATTGGAAACTTCCCAACACCTTTTCAGATTGTGCATTCTTTGTTTCTCTTTTCCTAGGGTGAATCTTGATTACCCCTAGCCTTTCCATGAGAGCCATCAGTTTTGTTCTGAATCTGCGCACCGAAGAGGGGTGAATTAGTTGAAATACCTAATGAACTCCTATGCTCAATCCAAATATATTTCCCGAAACTAGACTTCGTAATGGACTTCCAGGAGAAAACCCCACTCAATTTGACCCCAATAACCTTTCAAATCCCTGTCCAAAGTTGCTGAACTTTGTTTGTCAAATCCTGCTTGTCCATCAAAGAAGATGAGCTTAGTTGGTGGACCTAATGAACTCCAATTCTTGATCTGAAAGTATTTCTGCAAACTAGACTTCTTGATTGACTCGTAGAAGAAAAACTCACTCAATTTGATCCTGTATAGCCCTCCGAATCCCTGTTTGAACCTTGCTGTTCTACTTGGTCGACTGATTGGTCTATTGGACCACTCGACCAAGCACTCGACCAAAGGGTTTGCCAAATCCGAGAATTTGTAATTTTTAGGGTTTTTCACTTCTATTTAAACCCTACTTCAAGTTTCTTAGTTACGGCAGCCTCCTAAACACTTTTTGAACGTGAGAACACCTCTCCGAAACTCTCTCTGGTGATTTCGAAGATTCCTCTGTAGATCTGAAACCTCTCTTCTCTGTTCTTAAAATTCAAGGTTAGTATCTCTTCTGAATTATTAATTCTCTTTTCTTGATCTTGTTCTTGATTGAGATCAGGAAGTTGATGCTGCATCCTTGCAACCATCCCTTCGTGATCTCCTTCGTTTCTTTGAGATCTATGATCATCATCATGATCTCAACCCTAGCCGAAGATTTTCTTAAAACCCTAACCCTTGTATCATCCTTCTGGAAAATCTTGGTAACCTCCCATGCGAGGGAAACCTCGTGGGCAATGTTTCTAGTAACCTAAATTAGTTTTCCTATGATTTTCTTATTGCCTTTGGCCAATTATTTAATTTTCTTTCATTCTGTGATCTCAACCTTTTTATGGGAACCATAAGGTTGAAACCCTAAATTCTTGGGTTAAATCAAGAACCCAAATTTTAACCATGACTTGATGTTTTTATCTTCCTATATGATTCTAATACATCCTAGGAAGTTCCCCTTCGAATTTCGGATCATTCCGACTTCAAACGAGGAAGTTATGGCCAAAGGAGTCTGTACAATTCCGTATTGACTTGCTTGGTCGACTAGGCCAGTCTACCAAGCACTCGACCAAAGGAGTCAATAGCTTCGTTTTTCGCCCGAATTGATTCGTTTGCTCTCTGATCTTTTAGGCTTTTCCCCTAATGTTGTATCTATGATTGTTAGGAGTCTATTTGCTAAGTTTGGAGTTGCTCTCTTTGATCTTTGGATCATCCTCTTCGATAATCAAGGTAAGGACAGTTAATTCCTTAACTACATAGATTGCTTGTTCTCTGGTTTCTACTTTGTGAAACTATAAGATTACTTACTGTTATTATAATTTAATTCTGATCTCTTACTGTGAGATCAGTAGCACTTGTTTATATTATCTTTTTCATTTTTCATGTTATATGAATTACCTATTATTGCCTAATCTGATTTTGCTTTTACATTCTCTTGTATATGATGAACTGTTGGTTGTATATGTTATGACTGATTTGAGAATGTGTTTGCTTACGTTTGGTTTGGGATTGGGAAGTGTCCTTTTGACACTTCTGTCCTTGGACATCGGAGGGAAAAAATAGTATGGGATGTTCTCCGAAGATGCCCATCGACGCTTTCCCGAATCAATGGTTGTCATACCTAGGGCTGTCTAGCAGTGTTTGGCTAGGATATACCCTCGTTATATCAAACCCGAATCGGAAGGGCATTGAGACTGAACGACCCGTGGTAGCCATGGGGATTTGTGGGCGCTCAAGACCAGTGAAAAGATCCGTGAGAGGACATGGATCACATTGTGGATACTCGAAAGAGGCCATTTATTGGAGGGTTGCATATGGCTAGACTTGGGCTCATGGGCGCTCAAGACCGGTAACCAACCCGTGAGAGGACATGAGAGCTTCCCGTTTACCATATGTGGATAACCAATAGGGTTGATGAGTTCGTAGTCAGGGACTATTAGGACTCTAGTGGAAAGGATACCGGAAAGGATCGTCAGGGACGAGGAATGGAAGTATCTGGACCTGAGTTGATGTAACTAACTAGATGACTTGCATTGGGCTAGGCTTTTCCCTGACATGCGCCGGTACTTATGCCAAATGGTTGTGAGAGAGTGTGTTGACTAAATCCCCTACCATGGTTTGATGAGGACTTTACCCAATTACCCGGCAGACCCAAGATGCCTGGATGGCTGAGGGGGAGTGACTTGACCTACTCAAAGAAGTACGGTGCTATGACTTAAAGCATGTCTACCATAGAGACCAGCATACATAGAGTTTAGATGCATTCATACTTTATCTGTTCCATATTGCATTGCATCTTGTTATGTTTTGCCGCATGTTATTTATGTTGTTATGGATTAACTTGCCTTACTGAGTTTCTTTCGAAACTCATTCCTTTTTGTACAATCTTTTGTTAGACTTCTCTACAGGTTTGAATACTATGACGGTCCATATAAGGAAGTGCAAAGTGAAGAAGATGAAGACTGAAAGAGAAGAAGAGCTGACTAAAGATGTGGAATAGTTTTCTCTACATTCTTCTAGACGTATCTTTTACTTTACTTGTATTAGCTTAGAGCTTTACTTAGATTTCGATCTACCTTCCGCATGTGTTTGTAGGGTATATTTCCGCTATACTCTACAGTTGTCTTTTGATTTGGTATCTTGTTATTCCGCACTCTGATATTCTATAGTGATCCTTCTGAGATCCTTTCTTGACTTTTATTATAAGTTACTTGAACATTATGATTTGTTCTTGCTTTTGATTATGTTATTGTGCGAAATGGATATGATCGTTCCTAAACTTCATCTTTAGGGTTGTGGATCACACTCTCGGGTATGCCAGTTAGGGTACCGGCTGGGAGGATGTGACAACGGGCGTCTCTTGACCCGTATTTTTAGGTACTTTGGGGTGGATTTCACCAATACCGATGAGTTAAGGACAAACATGAGGAAGAATATTGGGAGAAGGCTTCTCTCACAGATGGGTATTCAGGATGGGCCCTACTCTCCGATCCTACTTGCCGATGGCGAGGAAGGTAGGCCCCAGGTGTCACGCCCTCCCAGCCGGTACCCTATCTGGCATACCCGAGAGTGTGATCCACAGCCCGAAGATCAGGTATCGAGTGATCAACCTCCCACATAAACAATAACATAATCATGAACAACCATAACAAGAGTGCGGAAGATAAATCATAGATCCAATAACGAAAGAATGAATCATAAACGAAACGGAATAATAGATATAATCAGAGTGTCAAACAGATAAGTAAAGTGAAGCAAAAATCCCACTTTACATCCAAGGAAAAGTAGCTCGAAAGAATAAACTAGATAAAAGCTAATCCCGTAGCAAGTACATTGGGTAACTAAATTATTCTCCACTTTGTAGACGACATCCTTGTAGGTGTAGATCTCATAGATAGCACAAGGACGCTTCCACTCAATGGTCGGACTAAGCATCGTACGGAGCATAACCACCCGTGGAATCTTCAGAGTAATTGTGGTAACCGCAATCACCTTCCCGGAGATATGTCTCTTCGCCTTGCGCTTCCTCATAGGGACCGTCATAGTATTCCGTACTGCAGGATAGTCTAACAACATTGTACAATAAAGGAATGAGTTTCAAAGAAACTCAAGAAGGCGCTTAAAATCCATAATAACATAAATGGCAGAATTCCGAACAAACATAAATGCAATATGATATGAGACAAACAATGAATGAATGATTCTAACTCTATGTATGCTGGTCTCTATTGGCAGACATGCTTTAAGTCATAGCACCGTACTTCTTTAGGAAAGTCCACTCACATCCTCAACCATTTAAGATATCTTGGATTCCCTCCAACCATTTAAGATATCTCAGGCGACCGATTGGTAATGGGTCCTTCATCCCTCAGGACAAACCTTGCGGGGGTTAAGTCAACACACTCTCTCACAACCATTTGGTATAAGTACCGGCGCATGTCGGGTAATACCTAGCCAAATGCAAGTCTTCTACTTGGTTACATCAAGTCAGATCCAGATACTTCCATTCCTCGTCCCCGACGATCCTTTCCGGTATCCTTCACACTAGAGTCCTCATAGTCCCCGACTACGGACTCACCAACCCTATTGATCATCCACATATGGTAAACGGGAAGCTCTCACGTCCTCTCACGGGTTGGTTACCGGTCTTAAGCGCCCGTGAGCCCAAGTCTAACCATATGCAACCCTACCAATAAATGGCCCCCACAATGTGATTCCTGTCCTCTCACGGGTTGGTTACCGGTCTTGAGCGCCCATGAATCCCCATTGCTACCACGGGTCGTTCGGTCTCAATACCCCTCCGATTAGGGTCCGACATAACAGGACATCCTAGCCAAACACTACTAGACAATCCTATATATGTCATCCAACAGTTTAGGAAGGTGTCCAGAGGGCATCTCCGGAAACATCCCATAATATTCCCGTAGTAGTCCAAGGACAGAAATGTCAAAAGGACACCTCTCCTTTCCAAACCATACGTAAGCATACACATGCATCAATTCATATCATCACATATATGGTAACTCCATATATGGAAAGAAATCAATATTTACAATCATTTGTATAACATTGGTAAGTAAATCATACATGAATCAATTCAATATGAATAAGTAATGCTACCGTAATCAAAGTTATGCAACAGAGTATATCATTGTAAGAATCTAATTCAGAAACATATTAATGATATTCAAATATAGAAACTAGATTCATGCTATCTATGTAATTAAGGAAATAACCATCCTTACCTTTTATAACTCGCAAAGAATCCTAAGAAATCAAGTAAGATCTTGGCAAACTTGAGAAGAAGGTCCTAAACAAGTATATACAACATATTAGGAAAGATCCCTAACAGAAAAAATATAGCAAAGCATCCGAAACGACCAATTCTCGAGTTGCCGTACTCATTGGTCGAGTGGATTGGTCGAGTGGTCCAACGACCAATCACCGACCAATGCGATAAGGCTTAGAAAATCAGAGTTTTGAGATATGAAATCCGAATTTGGTGGTTCAAAAGGGTACTAATCAAGGGGTAGACTACATCAGTAGTATTCTAGCATATAGGGGACCTCAAAACACTAATCAAATCAAGGTATCAAGATCCAAATTAAGAAACAAAAAGTTACCATAAATAAATCAAACATGGATCTTGATGAATTTTGAAATAGAAAACAAGGACAAGAACAATAGGAGGATGGATCATTGCTTTCGGTAATGAAAACATGAAAACATGCATAGGTCTTCATAGAATAAGGCTTAGAAGCATAAATCTAAATAAGGAAATAAAACCTACCATATATGTACTATCATGCATCATGAAGAACACATAGTAAGGTAGAAGAGAACAACTAGAATTCTATGGATTATGGATCATAGAAAGAAAACACAACCATTAACCACTAACATGATCAATGAAAGAAGATCCAAAGAGATCAGAATTCAGATTAGGAAATTAACAGAGATTAAATCATGGTTTGATCATGAATCCTTCAAAAGCTTGCAATGATCATGGTTAAGATCATTGTTCTAGCCTTAAATCCTTAGGATGATCATGAGAACATGTTCAGAGATGTTTGCAACAGAGGATGCAGCATCTCTTCTACTGTCTCAACTCAAAAAGGAAAGAAAAACAAAGATGTAGGAGAAGAAGAGAGAGCAGACATACCTTTTGATGCAAAAAGAAGAGTTCCGACGAAGATCCGCCAAGAAAACTCCAAGGATGCAAGAGAGATGACTTGCAGAGGTCTTTGGTCCGCTCCGAGGGTTTGGAGGCAGCAAATACGAAGTGGACTCGAGGTTAGACTTAAATAGAGCAAGAATCAACCTAATTGCCAAAGACAACACCCATTGGTCGAGTGGATTGGTCGACGGCCCAATCGACCAATCAGCGACCAATGCAGCAAAGAAGGCCAAAACAGGGAATTGAAGGCCCGGATCAAATCCAAACCTAAAGGGGTTTTGCACACAAGTCAAGTGACTTACCTAGTAGGTAGAAATGCCTTCAAACCAAGATAGAGAGCACTCCAAGTCCATCAACTAATTAGATCTTCATCGGATTCTGTTTCCATAAATAGAACCTCATCATCAACCTTCATGGATTCAAAGCCGACACCAAGTCCTCACCGGGATGGCCCAAAGCCGACTGAAGAGGGGTGGGGGGGGGGGGGGGGGGGGGGGGGGGCGGCGGGGGGGGGGGGGGGGGGGGGGGGGGGGGGCCGCGCGGGGGGCGGGGGGGCCCCCCCCCCCCCCCCCCCCCCCCCCGGGTTTTTTTTGCCGGCGGGGGGGGGGGGGGAAAAAAAAACAACCAGCGCGCGGGGGGCCGGAGAACAAACACCCCGGCGGAGGGGGAGGGGGGCGGCCACGGGGGGGGGGCACCCCCCGGCGGGGGGCGGGGGGGGGGGGGGCGCCCCACACACACCCCCCCCCGCCCCCTCCACCAGAGCGCTAGAGGTCTTGGCTCCACATCGTTCTATTATATGATCTCCCCGGTTTACTTGACTCGGTTCCATTATGTTTCGAACTTATGTTTGTATTATTATTATGTGTGTTTGACCACGCTTGCACTTAACATTTGGGTTGTAATATTCTAGAACTTAAGTCTTTTACTAGTTATGCAACTTATCATTTCATATACTTTGTGCTTTATGCTTTTGTTTAATTAATAGCATCAGTGTGATTTTGTATTCCATATAGTTATTCTATTTTATTCCAATTAGATTCATTATGCAACTGTTATGATAAATTTTCTAAGTTCATATTAAGTATATTATTCACCTCTATTTTATAGTCATTTATGGATTGATGACTCAAGATGTCCCTGCTACATCACATAGGTGTTAGGACTTGTATGAACCTGGGCTCTGATACCACCTTTTGTCACACCCCACTCAGTCGGATTTGGTCATACCCGAATACCCGTGGGGGTGATACACTGCAAGACCTAGGTTTAGTGACAATTCCACACAACACATGATATAACAAAATTAAAAGGACAAGAATAATCAAATTCAAGTATTAAAGTCCAAAATCCAAAATATCGATTACAATCATCCAAGGTTTAGAATCCAAAGTCATAAACATCAGAGTTTAAAAGAAAGTCCATAGTTTGTTCGTAGCGGAAGCCTCTAAAGAATATTCTAATGGAAATCGACTCCATAAGAACAATCCAAACAAGAGCATGACGCATCATGCGCATCCACCTCTTCCCTGATCACGCTCTCATGGAAATCACCCACCGAAGGATCCTCCACAGGGGTGGGGTCTTCATAACCTGTAAAGAAGTCTAAAATATACAAAAATAAAGGAGTGAGTTCATAGAACTCAGTGAAGTTAACTAACATCCATGTCATGCATTCATCCATCATTTATACATCATAAATATAAGATAAGCATGTGATTAACAATATGGCCAAAACAATGTATGATTATGATATGATATGATATTTCTAACTCTATCATGTAGTCTTTATGGTAGACACGCTTTAAGTATAAACACCAATCTCGTTTGGGCGGTCTCAGTCACTCTCCCTCAACAAGAGACGTCTATTGGGTTCTCCGCGGTTGTTGGGTAAAGTCCTGTCGATCCATGGTTGGGGTATAAGTCATCACTCTCTCACATCACCATTTGGTATGAGATTTGGCGCGTGTCAGTGATAATCCTAGCCCAGTTCAAGGTCATACGGTCTCATACTACATATGGTACAGATATCTCCCTTCATGCCTAGTGCCCTTTTGGTTCGATATTTTCCCACCTATGAATGGAATCCTCAACAGGAGGCATTTGTTGGACCCCATTCCTTAACCTAGTGGTTGTCCACATATAATATACAGGATGCTCTCCATGTCCTCTCACGGATTGGTTACCGGTCTTGAGCGCCCAGGATCCCTTATATATTATATGCAACTCTACCTCTCTATGATGATAGTGGGCTTGTTCGACATCCAGGACCCAGCCACTAGCATCACGGGTTAACCGGCTTCAATACCCCTACCGGAAGGGTAGTAGTACTCATAAGGATTCCTAGCCCAACACTTCAAGACACCTACCATTTATGCAATTTAAATATAGGTACCATCACATGAGGTCACTAGGGCAATGGGTGAACCCACAACCCCAATTGACAAGATCAGTTAAGAAGAATAATCACATTCTACATCATCCATCACGTATGCTCTCATGTCGTATACACATCATCAATATAAAGTTTCGAATAAAGAATAACATTCAACATCAAGATTACCTTCCGTTCGCGCAAATTCACACACAAGCATTTTGGTAGCTAACAATTTAGAGAGATTCGTATTACTAATAAAATACAAAATAATGACATTTAATAATACACAACATGGTTAGTCAATTCTCACCTTCCAATTCGATTCCTTTCTAAAATTCACCAATTTCGGTCACAAGAGTAGGCGATTAACTCACAAAAATTCCTAATCACACAAGAAGATTAATAGACACATATTGGAAATCATATGGGTTTCAAAAGAGTCCCTAAGATTACCCAACAAAACCCAATCTGACGATTATGTTCAAACCCGCCGTTTTAGACCTAGTTTCGGGGAAAATTCAATATTTCATTATCGATTCGGAGTCGAATCGAAACAAAACTTTGGGAATGCCTATTTGGCAGCAAAAGGGTTCTAACAGTACCTTCAATTTGATCTAATTCCACCTCAATCAAAAAGCCCCAAATCTTAGCTCCCGCGAGTGCTCTCGGCTGGGTCTGCGAACCAAAATGCAAAATCGTTTGCAACGATTTGCACAAATCACTTACAAACCATAGGGAAACATAAATGGAACTATTTGCAAGCATTCAAAACAGCTATCATGTTACAACCACTCAAATCCAACATTTATTGCGAAGAACTACTCCTAAAACTAAGCCAAAGAAGAGGGTTTGATGAATCTTACCTTTTCTAACAATTCCGCAAAGATCCGGGTGCTGGCACACTTCCGAAAGGCTAAGAACCTTCTTCTCCCTTGGTTTCTCCTCCTCCTTGAGCCTCAGCCTCGTACTAGCAATGTAAAATGCGAGTATGAGCGAAAGAGGGCTTTAAAATAGGGTTTTAAAGGGTAAAACCCGATTATGCCCCGAACTGGGCTGGGGGCGGTCGACCGGCCGTTCAACCGGCCCGATCGACTGGTCCTGAAAACATACATGGTTTAATGGGTTAGAAATCCGGGGGATTTCACAAGTTCGACTCTTGCACTTGAGTGTCAGCGATGGGACATCGTCTCATTATCTTTTTTTATCTTTTATAGAGACCTTAGTTGTTGTTCCCCTTTTTATTTTGGGAGCCGATTGTAATCTTTTACGTCTAAGCTACTTTTTCGCTGCTACTGTGGAGTGAGTTTCGGCCTCACTCTACACTTGTTTGGTATCTTTTCCGCACTCTGATTGTATTCTTGAAGCTTATCTTGATCTTTTGATTAATAAAGTTAATTTTTTTTTTTTTTTTTTTTTTTTTTTTTTTTTGTTCATGGTGGTGATGCTCCTCCCACATCCTCTTTGTGGGGCTGCCCCCCCCCCCCCCCCTCCTCTACTGGGCACCCCCCCCCCGCGCGGCCACAACCCCCCCCGACGGGGGGAGGGGGGTCCCGTCTTTCTCTATTCCCCTCAGGGAGTTGGTTTTTCCTCTCCCCTTCTCTTCTACACCCCCCCCCCACCACCAAAACCAAACCCATCATCTTTTTTTTTTTTCCCTCCGCCCCCCCCCCCCCCCCCCCCCCCCCCCCCCAATCCCCCCCCCAACCCGCGAATGTGAACCGTCACAAGATCCATGGTTTTAGTCTATCAATAATAATAAATACAAATACAGATAATCAAGAGCAAGAATAGTGCAATAGTTAATAAACAGGTTACAGGAGTCCAAATACTCCGATAAATATCCAAGAAATAATCAAAGAGGAAGATCAGAATCAAAAGTAATATCGAGTTCGCGGAGCAAAATAAGTAACTAAATAGTCTTCATCTTCGGAGGCTTCTGCTCGCAAGTTCATGTATAGTGTCGTCTGCCACATCGGCTTCAAACAAGAAGCTCTTTCATACGAATCATCTCCAACTTCCGACGTTGTGCAACCATCTCGTACGGTTTATATAATACATACAATGAAAGGAATGAGTTCCAACGAACTCGAGGAACAAGCAATTCTCATATATATGTCAATACAATCCACGAATGCACATATGAAATGATATGGATGATATGCAGAAATATGAATGCTACTAAGATCTAACTATGCAAGTCTCTAATGGCTGACATGCTTTAAGATATACACCAGCCCTCCTTTGGGTAAGTCTCATCACTCGATCCGGCGGACTGGTTACCTCTGTGGGATCCTGGGCAAGGGGTAAGTCCACACTGCTCTCAAACCGTGGTCGGGGTTGTCAACACTCTCTCACCACGACCATTGGCAATGAGTCCGGCGCATGTCGGGGTTTCTAATCCAATGCAAGGTCATAATGGTAACATACTATATGAAGTCCAGATACTTCCCCTATGGCACCAACCAACTCGGTTCAGATCCTTCGCAACCTAGGAGTAAGAATCCTCACGGACCGGCTACCTCTGTTGGACTCCACTCCTTAACCCTATGGTCATCCACATATTATTGGGGCGGATGCTCTCATGACTCCTCGCGACACCCGGTCCGCTCCTTGGACGTCCATGAGCCCAACCCTAACATATGCAACCCTACCATTACATGACCAATAGTGGACCACTGAGTCTCCGCACGGACTGGTTACCGCTGTTGGATGAAACATAGTCACGTCACCATTGTCACGGGTCACCCGGCTTCAATTCCCCGCCGAAAGGGTAATAGCATGTGGGGTACCTAGCCATGCAATTCTAGACTCCTTAAGTATGTCATCAAGTAATCATGATAGTGCTGGAGACATCAGCAGGCATGTGTCCCATTCCACAGCCTTCTGATATCCCAAGCCAAGATATCCCAATGGAATACCCCTTCCATCACAATCACACTACAACACTCTTTATCATACCATGAACAGTTGTGCAATATCATAAAAGATGAAGTACATCAAGGAATACCACAAACAACAAGTGTACAATAAGATTCACATGCTTTATACAATTACAGCCAGTTACATGATCAAAGAATAGTAAATAGAACAACAAACATCATGTATATGTAATTGCATATAAATAAGAATGCATGTCCTTACCTATAATTTAGTAGAAGTCCTCTAACTTGCAATCCAAAAACTATTATAAGACTTTTATTTGAAACAGAGAACACCTAGGCATAGGGTTACAAGAATGTATAAGTCACATAAACCAAATTGAATCAAAACCGAAATCTATTTGGTCATCGTTTACCAGCCGGTCGCTTGTGCCGGTCGCTTAGGTTGCACCGCCACTAGTGACCGCCCCAAAACAGTGAGCTTCAATCCAAACTCGGCTTCGATTACTCGATTTCAATCCGGTTTTCGAGTAATCTCATCCTAAGTCTCGAATTAAACACTCCCAAAGACAAAAGGGTAAGAGAAAGCAATCCCCTATCATCGGTGGATTATCCCTAACCCTCTCCTTTATTGAATTTTCCATCTCACGAGCGTGGTTCGTTTATGGTTATTCCATCTCACGCAGATAAAAAAAAGGGTAAAGAATAACCAAGGGGTAATCACAGTGACGAGGAAAAGGGTAAAACCAAACTAACGGAGATAAAAGAGTAGAGAACGAAGGGTTAGTTCAATACCTCACACCGAAAGCCGAGAAGAAGAGCCGATCCTCCAAACCCCGCGCACTCCGAGACTCTTTCGGATCTTCCCCCCCGCTTAACTCCCAAATAGAAATAACGAATAAAGTAATCGTTAGGCGGTTGCCTTTTATAGAGTCCTGGGCATGGGCAATCCCACCGGCTCCTTGGCCTCGCTGGTTAGCGCCCCACTAGTCCGCCCCCATGAAATTTGTCATCGGTGCTTTGCTCATGGGTTGAAGACCAAGTACAACCAAACCCAAATGAGCATGGGGGGATCATGTCCAAATCAATCATAATGTTTGTAACAGAGGTTGGGTTTCATCATAACATATGGCTCTGAAAGGTTATGATCACGAGAGGGGAATGATTGTTATCAAGAAAATAGCAGAAATCATAGGAATCTGTTTATGTTACAAACTTACCCATGGGTTTCCCTCCTGGAAGGTTACAAGAGGTTTCCGTCTTCGGTTGGGTTTCTTTATTTGCTGGGTTGATCTGTGATGTCTGTCTCAGATGTGGATCTGGATGTGGTTGCGAATGCATCATCTTCTTCCCGATCTCAAACAAGAACAAGAACGAAGAAAGAATAATTAGAAATCCTAATTAGGTTAAACATGGATCATGAATAAAATATAGTGATCGTTTGGTTAACACAAATATCACCCAAGGGAAAGAGAAACACGATGCACAATCTGAAGGTGTTGGGGAGTTTCCACGATAAAGAACAATAGGGTTTCATATTGGTTACCTCTCATGAGTTGGTTACCTCTCATGAGGTTACCCATAATTAATTCTCACAAAACAACCCAAGATAGATAAAGGAATATCTCATTAGTATTTCAAAATAGGATGGATTAGGAGGGTCTACTAATGAGGAAATGGTTCTCAATTAAGTGAAGGAAACAATTCAAATCATACAATTGGATTTACTAACAGACCGGTATCCCACGAGACTAGGGAGAATAAGATTCACCCTTAGGCCTTTACAATCGAGGTTTTGGGGAGAGTCCAATGAATTAATAGAAAATAAAGGGTTCCAATTGTTCCAAAGAAAAACAAGGATCAACTCCTCAATCATGAGGACACAAGGGAAGGTCATGGTAATAATATGAGACCTTCCCACAATAATAAAGATAGGTAGGAAATTAGGAAAGTATCATTAAGAGCTTTGGTGGAATCAAATTCAAGGATCATCCCATATGGCTTCAAGATCATAGAGTGAATTAGGGATTCACTTTAGGGTTAAAAGAATTAAAGAAGAGGTCATTACAGTAGTGTAATACCCTTCTCATGATCGAACTCGAGTAGAGAGAAAGAATGAATTAAAGAAGAAGCGATTGAATACCAACCTTTTAGAAGAGAAACCGATGAAGAAATCGCTGCTTGGATCTTTCTTGCTTCGGAGAGGTTCTAGGATCTTCCCACGTTCTCCCAAGGCTTAGAAACAGATTGAGAGTGAAACACATGGAGTTCCCCCTTTTAAATAGCACAAAGAGTTCAAGAGTTACTAGGGTTTCACCAAACCGCCAACCCCCGTGGTTGATTGGTTGCAAAGAGGAAGTTCAAAGGTCGATCCCACACTATCTAGAGGTTTAGAAACGTGGTGGGAATAGTTTACCACGAAATTAAAGGAAATAAAGCTTTTGAAAACCTTCAAAACAGATATTTACCAAAATGCCATTGCATGGACAGCTTGTTCAAAAATAGGGATTTAATGGGCTAAACTTCAATATTTTTGGATGGGCTTCTTTCAACACATCATACTACTTACCTAGTATGGAGGGAAGTCTTCAAACCAAGTCCAACTAAGCTCTTCTTCACAAATAAATAGTTCAACACCAAATCAAATAAGGTTTCCATAAGGAAACACCATCATCAATATCCATGGGTTTTGGGTCAAACACCATATCCTCTACTGAGATGGCCCACAAAGACATCTTCCTAAGATTTTCAAAAAAAAAAAAAAAGAGGAAACCCGGCCCAACCCCAAAGTCAACATTAAACAAAACCCGACTTCACCCAAAACATATCGGGTTTCCGGGCTAGATTTAGGCTGGGTGTCACATCAGTACCACCATCAGAACAACATGATCGGCAAGTTGCTTGGCCCACTCTAGCTTTCCATGTTTAGTTGCCCAACAAGCTTCCACCAAGTGCCTTGTTTTACCACAATGAGTACAAAGCCAAGATGTCTTATCAGACAGCTGAATACCACAACCTCCAAAAGATCTACTAACTCCCCCTGAACCACGACCACGTCCCCTTCCGTGAGAGGTAGTAAATGCTGAATTTTCTCCTTTAGAACTATTTCTAGGAGGAGAACTCCCTTTAGGCAAGGCAATACATTTTGGTCTAGCATATGCTTTACTACGGTTGGGGACATTTTCACTAGCAAGAAGATGTCCTTTAATAGATTTCAATTTAAGGTTCAATCCTGCAAGAAACTTGGTTACAAAAAATTCATTCCATTATGCCTTAAACTTCTCTATATCTATGGTGAGAGGTTAAAAGACATTCAACTCATCATGCGTTTAAAAGAGTTTTAATAATTTTGTACAGAGTTGTCAACTTGCTGAAATTGAAAAAGCTTTTCATAAATACTAAAAATCGAAGTCATATTTTAGCTTGGGAATAGGACTCTTGCAATTCATCCCATATTCCCTTTGCAGTCTTGTGGAACATAACATTAACTGAAATATTAAGTTTCATGCTATTCCAAATCCAAATTTTGATGATTACATTTTCTTGGATCCAATTAGAGTAGATTTTGTCAGTCTCTGCATGAAGTTCACTCTCAATGAACTTAATCTTACCTTTTACAAGCATGTAAACATGAACAGCTTGTGACCAAAGTAAATAATTAGAACTACCTTTGAGTTTAATGGATGTAATCTGAACATTCATTGGATCAGCTTATGATTCCTTGGAAGTAGCAGTTCTAGTAGTCAAATCACTAGTAATTGAAGACATGTTTTGTAGAATTGGAGGTCACGCACTCGATCACAATCCAAAAGCCCAGAACTTGAAGATAAGTAACAAACTAAAATTTTGCAGTGTTGTAGAATCAAAACTTTAATTGTAGCCTAGAAAATTAAAGGTATAAATTCTGCAGAGTGCAGAAAAAAAGATTAGGGAATTATTGATCAAGTTCTAGGATATTAGGGAACAAAAAGTACAAAAGATTCGCTTAGATTATCATCTAATCTAACTAAAAGTTAAGTGCAGCAGTAGGTGGCTGCACACCAAAGAAAGGAACATCGGAAGAGCACTTCAAAAGAGGACACTGAGAACAACACTGTTTTGATTAGAAAAAGCTTTGATGCTATGTTAGAAAACAAGCTTTAAACAATCAAAACAATACCTAAATTTGAAAAGAAAAGAGAGAAGAAGAAGAAAGCAAAGACAGGTGAAGAACAGTAGAGAAAACTTACGATTCTAGCTAAAAAGTGTAGAATCACAAAATGCATATATTTATAGTTTTCAAGAGATATAATACAACTTGAAATACAATAAAACTGTACTCTAGAAAAGGAAATAAAAAATACAGTTTAAAGACAAAACTTACTAATTTTTGAACTCCTAAAATATGTCAAAAATAGAAAGTTCTGAATAGAATTGGGCCTCAACAGAAGAATCGATGTTTTGCTATCAAATCACAAGTTTTATCTTGGGCGCAGTATTCATACTGGAAATTATGATAGGGGAAAATAGAAACTAGCACCAAATAGAAAGTGATGAAAAAGACAGCTGCTGCCAAGGTTTGTGCACCAATGTAGCAGCCTTGGTATCTCTGCGCAATTCTCAACAGAAGTTTTGAACGTTAAAGAATTGGGTGGATGGACATGCAACATAGTGCTAGGAGATCCCTTCTGACATTCCGAATGCAACAGCCCTCTTCAAAGACCCAAAAGCAGCAAGCCTGGTTTACTCATTCTTCTTATTGCTATTCTCAAAGAAAGAGAGTATTCTGCCCACAAGGATTCAACGAATGGGGTCTGAAGAATGTCATAATACACGCAACCTCACCCTTGTGAATGCATTCACTGTTTTCATTCTTTAACTTGTGGCCACTTAGAACATCTCATTATTATAGAGGACCAAAGAAACTTTGCAGTGCTGATCATAACCAACCTATGGTGTTCCTAGTCTGCTTGAGAACACAACCCATCACCAGCTAAAAATTCATGAACAAAGCCGTCCACCTCAATCATGCTGCCACCAGGTTCCTTTCTCACTTCTTGTTCCCTCATTTTCCTCCTCACCTCTCGGACGTCATTCCATCTCCCAATGGATCCATATATATTGGACAATTGAATATAACCAGCACTATCTTGGGGATTCAACTCTAAAAGCCTCATTGCAACATTCTCTGCCATCTCAACATTTTTGTATATTCTGCAAGCACTCAATAAAGATTCCCAAACTGCAGGAACATCCTTAATTGGCATTGAGTTAATAAGCTCCTCGGCCTCTTCCAATAATCCAGCCCGACCAAATAAATCAACCAGACACCCATAGTGTTCAACAGATGGTTCAATTCCATGAACATGTACCATTAAATCGAAAATAGAGCAACCCTCCTCCAACAAACCTGCACGACTACAAGCTGAAAGAACACTTACAAAAGTTATCTCATTAGGTAAGTATCCTTCAGCTAGCATCTCAGAGAAAACCATAAGTGCATCCTCTCCGTAGCCGTGTATACTTAATCCTGCAATCATGGAATTCCAAGTGCTAATATCTTTTCTCGAAGTACAACTAAACACTTCTATAGCCTTCTCAATGTTTCCACACTTGGAATACATGTCCACAAGAGCATTAGCCAGGAACCCATAAATTTTAATACCATTCTTACTTATGAATGAGTGGATCCATTCACCTTGCTTCATGGCTCCCATGTTTGCACATGCCGATAAGACATTCACAAGCGTGTAACTGTTTAACTTCACCTTTGCAGCTTGCATATCTTTAAAAATTTCAAGTACTTCGTTGAAGCAACTCACATGTGCATAACCTGTAAGCATCACGTTCCAAGAAACAACATCTCTCAGGGGCATAACATCAAAAAGATTTCTTGCTTCTTGAATCAATCCAAGATTCATGTACCCTGAAATCATGAAATTCCATGACTCCACATTTTTGTCCGGCATTTCCTCAAACAAGACAAGTGCTTGTTGCATCAATCCCTGACTAACAAGAGCACTCAATATAGCATTCCATGAAATTACGTTCCTCTCAAGCATTCTATCGAGCAAACTGTGAGCATATTCGAAAAACCCAGAGTTCGCATAAAAATGAATTAAAGTGTTCTGAATAAAAACATCAGAAACAAGCCCAACTTTGACAATATGGGTGTGTACTTGATGGCCTTCTTTGATCCTATGTAGATATGAGCAGGCCTTAAGAACGAAGGGGAAGGAAAATTTATCAGGGAAGACAGGACCATGTAGCATCTGGAGAAAGATAAGAAGGGCATGGACAGGAGTAGAGCTATTTGCATAGGCTCGAATCATGGTGTTCCAAACGTACGAGTTTGGGTTAGAAATGCGAGTTAATACAGAGTGAGCGTATGAGAGGGTTCTTGGGTGAGAAGGGAAAGTATCAGCGAAGGCAATTAAGCGACTTGCAGCAAAAGTATTGTGAATGAGGCCAGTTTTGATCATGTGAGCGTGGGCTTGGTGAACTTCACCAAGGGTAGTTGCCATTTCTGTGAAAACAATCACGGATGATTGAGGTGAGGTTGCTGACATTGTGGATTTACTGGGAAGAAGACTGACATACAGACGAGGTACAAGTTTGAAAAATGGGTTTTAGTTGGTTTGGTTTGGATATAGGGGTGTAAACGGGATAGGATTCGGATCGGATAGGATAGTGGTAATATCATATCCGCATCTTATTATATTTGGACGGATTCGAATAATATCATATTGGAATTCGAACGGATTTAGTCGGATTCGCATGATAATCGGATAGTTATTTTCTTGAATAGATTATTCTAAGTGGTATTGAATATAAATTGAATACAAGTTTTCATCCATTACAAAACAAAAAGAAAAATAAAATAAAATAAAAATGGTCTACCTAGTAACATCTTTACCACTTTATCTGTGAGGGTTAGTTTTCAAATTAAAGAATTTAGCAACTTTAATAGTTATTTTAGCAAAAAAATCTAGAAAAAATACTCACATATTTCAAGTAAAAAATATATAAAATAAAAAACATAAATCCAAATAAATAACTTAATCGGATAATTTTATAGAACGGATAATAACCGGATAGAAAGGGGTATACCATATCTGCATCCCATTAGTAATCGGACGGATTCGAATACCTCTAAACGAATGCGGATGCGAATTCGAGCAGCAGATTTCGATTATCCATTTACGTCCTTATTTGGATATGGTTTAAATGATTGGTTTGTACAATTTAAAAAAAATAAAAATAGTTGGTTTTAAATTGCTTATATGGTTTTCTATATTTTTTTTTTTTGAAAAATTACGTGATTAGCTATTAATAGTGATATGGTCAATCATAATTGAATCGGATAAATCCTGATCAATCGAGTTTGACATGGTCCGACCAAGTTCTAGTCGGGCCACGGTTGAACTAGGACTCAACATACGCATTAAAAAAATACGCATTAGTAAAATCTTCAACTCACTTCATAAGCCTTTGGGATAGATTCTTAGCCAAATAAGGAGACTAAGGCGGTATCATAGGCGAACAATTACTTTACTATGACCAATATATGGAACGTCCTGACATTTGATAGAGATCTACGAAGGATAACCGATAACCAAAGACTTTGAACAAGTTAGGGAATTCAATTCAAATTGCTCAAAGAGTCCAAGTTAGATTCAACTACTACTATATGAGTGATGCCTTAAAACACGAAAAACCTATATAAACCTAGCACTCAACCATATTCAGGTAGACATTCTTTTGGATATTCCTACCTACATAGAGAGCTTTGCAACTTATGTTCTTCCACTAAGGTTGTGTGCATTCACTAACTTGTTTGTCGAAAATGTAACTCAACCAATCAGATGGAACACATTTTTGCAGGTCAGTTTGCTTACACTGCTGAACAGATTTTTGAAGCAATAATTAGGTTTTGTTTATAAAATTAACCATTCATTTCTACTTAACAAAAATAACTCATTTAAGTTTCCATTTTAGAAAACTAGCCAATACAGTGTTCCTTTCAATCAGAGTGTTTTTCTTTTGATATTTTTTCCCTTAACCTCTCTTTCCCTGATCACTGCCCAAAATCACCTGCAACCCTTACCAGGAATTACCAGTGAAATCACCAGCAACCTTAGACGGAAATCAATGCTAGAATTCACCTACTTATTTTATCAAACCAATAATATTCTAAGGCAAAAAGTTACAAAAGCCTTCCATCATAACTTCTTCCCAAAATTTCCTCTTTCTTTTACCTCCTTCTATCTCTGGCAACCTAATTAGATTAAGGAAAAGAGAACAGGAAAAAAAAATTGGAAACCACTAATTCGATTATCAAGTGGGAATCTCAATCATATGGCTCTTATCGACCCATCATCCTTCCTTCCGTTTGCACGATTCATAGAATAGGTAGGATTATTGTACAGATGATTAAATTCTAGACAAATCAATTATTCAATTATTTCCAGCTTTACTGAACCACAGTTTGTGGAGAGATGCTCAAAAACCCTACAAAATTCCCAAAATTTTCCCAAGAAATCCCACCAATCCTTTGTTTCTCTTTCATTTTAATTTTTGTTCCTTCCTCACTCTTGCACCAGACGACCCCCGTCATAGCCAAAGTCAACAGAATCAAAAAGCATATGAAAGAAAAATCAAATCTTTCATTTCGTTTTCCTCCACTTGCTTAGGATTCATCCAACCCTAACTCTACGTCATTGTTTTCTTCAATCCTTCGGATTTTTTTGGTTTGTTTTCTTCCTCATGTTTTTTTTATTTGAGTGACATTGTAAGGACAGGAAGAAACTGTCGGGTTATGAAAAACCTACCGAATAGAGCAATCAGCAAATAAAAGAAAAGAATAACACAAGAATTTACGTGAAAAATCCTTAAAGGGAAAAAACCACGGGCAAGAAAGACAAACTCCACTATAGATAAAGAAATATACAAGAATGAAGATTTTGTGATGAATTACATGTGGAGGGGGAGACATACTTTTATAACCTCTCCCCATCCTACCTTCTCCCACATCTACTCGAACTGGGACTAAAACTCTCAACAAACTCCCACTTCTTTTCGATCTGGGATAACAACTCCCACTCGTGGGACTAAAACTATATAACAATCTCTCACTTGGAGATTAGATTGAGAACCAATTAATCTCCACATCATTTTCTATCTTGCCATCACCATGCTATCTACGTCTCTATCAAGCCATACAAGGATCTGTACCAAATGAATTTGTCAGTGTTGATTGCCTTTGTCAATGCATCTGCTAGATTTTCTTTTGTGTGGATTTTCTGCATAGCCACCCTTCCGTCTTCCACCACTTCACGAACAAAATAATATTGTACTTCTATGTGTTTTGTCTTGGAATGAAAAGCTAGATTCCTTGCAATGTGCAAGGCACTCTGTCTGTCACAATACAAGAGAATCTTTTCGTGTTTGTGCCCAAGTTCTTTCATGAATCTTCTTATCCAGATTGCTTCTTTACAAGCTTGTGTAGCTGCCATATACTCAGCCTCTGTTGTAGACAGTGCTACAACTGGTTGTAGTTTAGATACCCAGCTCACAGCTCCTCCTGCAATTGTAAACATATAGCCAGTAGTGGATCTCCTTTTATCAAGATCATCTGCAAAATCAGAATTAACATATCCTCTGACAGTAAATTCAGATCCTCCATAACATAGAGCAGCATTCGAAGTTCCTTTAACATATCTTAGGATCCTCTTCACAGTAATCCAATGCTTTCGTCCTGGATTCACCATGTGACGACTAACCACTCCCACTGCATGTGCAATGTTTGGTCTTGTACATATCATAGCGAACATCAGACTCCCCACTACTGATGCATACGGTACTCGAAACATCTCCATCCTTTCCACTTCATTGGTAGGACACATACTTGAGGATAACTTGAAATTAACAAGAAGCGGGGTAGAAACGGCTTACAGGTCTTGCATATTGAAGCGGCGCAAGATTTTCTTTAAGTAACTCTTCTAAGATAGCCAAATCTTCCTCTTATTTCTATCCCGCTGAATTTGCATCCCTAGAATATTGTTTGCGGGTCCTAAGTCCTTCATTTCAAATTCCCTACCCAATTGAGCCTTTAATTCTACAATATGATTTTTGTTGGGGCCTAATACCAACATATCATCAACATACAGCAGCAAAATAATGAAGTCATCACCACCAAACCTCTTATAATAAGCACAAGGGTCTGAAGCAAGTCTGTTGTATCCAAGGCTCAATATGAAGGAATCAAATCTCTTCTACCAACATCTTAGCGCCTGTTTTAAGCCGTATAGAGATTTGTTCAACCTACAAACCAAGTTCTTCTTTTCTGGTTCTTCAAAACCTTCTGATTGGAGTATATAGATTTCTTCTTCAAGATCTCCATGAAGAAATGCAGTTTTTATATCTAATTGCTCAAGATGTAGATCAAACGTAGCACAAAATGCCAGAATCATCTGGACAGAAGTAAGTTGAACCACTGGAGAAAAGATTTCTGTAAAATCGACACCTTCTTTCTAAGCATATCCTTTGATCACCAATCTTGCATGATACCACTCTACTTGATCATCATTGTTTCGTTTGATCTTGTAAACCCATTTGTTACCAATGGGCTTCCTTCCATGCAGTAAAAGTACAAGCTTCCCACGTCTTATTCTTATGAAGAGCTTCTAGTTCTTCTTGCATAACTGCCATCCAAAGTGACGCTTCTGAGCTATCAATCACTTCTTTGAATGTTGATGGCTCTCCATCTTCTGTTAGAAGACAACATGCAACATTGCTCTCCATAATATATTCAGACGGCCAGGTTGGTGTATGTCTTTCACGAGTTGACCATCGAACTTATACAGTTGTAGACTCAACTAGTACTTGCTCCTCGTTTTCTAATTTTGCTCCAGAAGAATTTTCTAGATTGGACCTCTCTTCCTCTTGAACTGTTGAACTCTCTGGAATTTCTATTGAAGTGCTACTCACATCTTCCTTCTGCAGCTTATTTTCTGCAAAAATGACGTCTCTGTTGATGACAACCTTGTGGGCAGTGGGATCCCACAGTCGATACCCCTTGACTCCATCAGCATATCCCAAGAATTTGCACTTTCTGGATTTTGGATCCAATTTCAAAATTTCTTGGGAATGATACATCATGTACATAGGACTCCCAATTGTGTGCAACCGTGAATAATCAACTGGCTTGCCCGTCCACATCTCCATCGGTGTCTTCAGATCAGTCGATCTTGATGGTGATCGATTAATCACATAGCAGGCAGTGTTTATGGCTTCTGCCCAAAAGGACTTAGCCATACTTGCAGTTCTTAGCATGACTCTCGTTCTTTCGAGTAGAGTTCTATTCATCCGCTCCGCTACTCCATTCTGTTGAGGAGTGTAAGCCACTGTGAATTGTCTCTTGATGCCTTCTTAATTACAAAACTCAACGAAGTCATCCCCTGTATATTCTCCGCCATTGTCCGTCCTGAGGCACTTGATTTTCTTCTCAGTTTCTTGTTCAATTTGTGCTTTAAATGTTTTGAAAACTGAAAACACATATGACTTATTCTTGATAGGAAATACCCAACATCTTCTAGAATAATCATCAATAAAAAAATACAAAGTACCTTGCTCCTCCCAGAGATGTAACAGGTGCTTGCTTGCCAAACATCATAATGAATTAATTCCATAATACGTTTACTCCTGGAAGTAGATGCATTGAACTTCATTCTATGCTGCTTACTTGTAACACAATCCTCACAAAAGGGTAATGAAACCTTTGTGAGGCCCGGTGATCGTGTCGCTAACCAATCAAAAATAAAATCCTATACTAATCTAGCAAGTAGAAAGTACTGAGTCGAACTATGGGGAACTAAAAGGCTAAGTCACTAAGATTGCATTCAACAAAACTAAATTTAAACTAAATCTATTAATTAATGCAAAAACTTAAACTATGAATATGTGAAGATCTTTGGGATTTCGAATCCCCAATGCTTTTTCCTAATCAATATAACTCTACACTTCAAAGCAAATTAGGGATGGTCTTCCTAGATATGCCCTATCTTTGCAAGATTATCGTCCTTCGCAGAAGCTTAGCACGCTTAGTTTGCTGAGCTATAGAACATCTTTGGCCAAACTCAAACACAATCAACTAGAAGATATAGAACAATCAAATTAATGAAATAAGCATGGTTCATCTACATCCCAGAGAAAAGGAACTAGTTACTCATTATCACAAAGTTCATAAGAAAAATAAAGATGAAACATAGGGAGAGAGAGAGAGAGAGAGATGTGGTCTTCTTCTTCAGCAATGAGAGAGATGAGAGCTGCGTTCGCCATTTTCTTTTTCTCTGTGGCTGGCTTCTCTTTTATGTCTCCCGCATACAATGAATCCCCCCTCTTTACCCGTCGATTTGACCTTTATTATTTCGGATTTTGAAAAAATGCAAAACTAGAAAGTTGTAGATATTTTCAATATTGTTCCATAGTAGTTTGAATCACCACAATCCAAGCTCATATGAGAGAGATATACCCAAAATACAAAAGGTAGGTTTGTTTACCAGATTTTCAGATTTATTACCAATTTTGTTCCTTAGACCTCCACCTGTTTCCAATTTGGGTAACATCTCACTTTTCATGATTTCTTGGGCAGCAAGAAATCATCTTATTCCTAATATATTTGCCAATTTACTCCATATTACCTCTAATATCCAAAATCACCTTATTCTTGAAAAATACATAAAAATATTCAATTAGCTCTCTTCAATTAAATAAGTATGGGAAATTAAATCAAATAAGTAATGGTAAATGTATGCTTATCAAATACCCCCACACTTGAGTGTTTGCTAGTCCTCGAGCAAAACAAAACAATAAAAGTAATACGGAAAATAAAGAAAGAAAAACCTAACTCACTTTCGTAGGAATCATGGTTGCACTTAGCATGTGCAACAAGCCTTTAAACCCCTAGGTTATCCTAGTGGACGAGTTGTGTCTCGTGAGTGTTTGCAGAGAATATACACACAAAATTCTTAAGTGCTCTTCTAATTATTCTGGCAGTAGTATGAGTACAAAGATAGATTCCAAAACAAAGACACTCCACTAAAGATTGAAGGGAATATAGGCACCCCCACACTTAAGCTCTTTACATGCTCTCTTGAGTCTAGCTCTAGGCAAACAATTCAATCGAGATAGTCTCCTCTTATCTTTAGTCTACTAGTTCACCCTCAGATAAGACTAAACTAGATACCAAATAATACCAAGAACTCAAGATCTAAGCAATATTGACCTTCTTAGACATTTCACCTTTATAAGCACATTAATTCACTTCTTTCTTTAATGGTCACAGTTCTAGTCCGTGCAATGCCTTGCCTCTTAAGATTTCTAGATGGCCTATGTAACGAGTGTTGGGTCAGCCACTCTCAAGCCAGATGGCCTTAAGGGACTAGGTGGAGAATACCCCTCGAACTTACTTACTCAAGCCAACTAGGCTACAGGCCAAGACTGAACCAAAGACACCCCTACTGTTTGACGCGAGGCACGATGTTGGTGACATCAAGACCCGGTTACTAAGAAGGAGATCTAACTTTTAAACTTTAGCATATTTTTTCTCTTTTTTTTTTTTTTTTTTTTTTTTTTTTTTTTCACATTATACTTCAATTCACTTCACATTTAAATAGTCTAAAATCGGTCTCAACTTGTCACCATAAGCACAAGCCAATACAAGACAACTAGATGGTCAAACCTTTTGGACTACCTGGAGTTCCTATTTTCTGATTCAACCTCAGTCTCAAAATGTAAAACCCATTACTATTATCTCAAGAGGGTATTCATTACATCAGATGGGATTTCTAAAACACTTAAACTCTCATTTTGTATCTAAGCAAGGAATTAAAACATTTATCTTACCAAAGCCAGAAAAAATTAGGCACTTTTTATCTTTGTGACAATGCTCTACCAACTATCAACAAGTCTTACTCGAGTTGACACCCCCCCCACACTTAAATTATGCAATGACCTCAGTGCATGAAAGATATAAAAAAAATGATAGAAGCAAATAGAGGAAAGAGTTTACCTGATATTTGAAATCATGATAGAACACGCAATAGTAAAACCTAACAACAAAGAAAAGAAAAGAGAAGAAAAAGAACAAGAAATAACATCTAAACAAATGGGTTGCCTCCCATAAAGCGCTAAGTTTAGAGTCTTCAGCCAGACTCAATGAGATGCAGCCAATGGAGGTGGAAGCTCAAATCTAAATGTGAATGGTGATTTCTCCAAAGAAGTGGAAGAGTCCAACAATATGTTGACTTCCTCAATATTTAGGTTAGATTCCCCAAATGGCAAGTAATGTTGTAGGGGATCATCAATAAGCATGTTTGGAATATAATGAACCACTACCTCATCAATAAAGTTAATCATAAAGCACTCTTCACCCCTATTTAGGCTTAGTGATGCATTGAAGATGTTGACTCTAAGTTTCTTTTTGCCAAATGATAAGTCCATGACACCCGATCTACAATTGATGCAAGCATTTGCAGTAGCTAAAAAGGGGCGTCCAAGAATGACTGGTGGTAACTTATTTGTAGTTGTATTGTCCATATCTAGGATCAAAAAATCAACAGGAAAACATAGATCCTCAACCTTTACCAAAACGTTTTCAAGTAGCCCACAGGGTCGTTTAATTGAGCGGTCTGCCAATTGTAGAATCACATCAGTGGATTTCAAATCTCCTAGACTAAACCTATTATAAACTGAACTAGGTAAAATATTCACACTGGCTCCCAAATCAAGCAATGCTTTACTTATGGATAAATCTCTAATGACACATAAAATTAAAGGTGTACCTGGATCTTTAAGTTTAGGGGGCAGTTGGTTGGAAATTACCGAGCTAAATTGTTCAGTTAGGTGCACAGCTTTAGGTGTTTGAGTCTTCAACTTACGCTTTTGGGTGTACAAATCTTTGAGAAACTTAGCATAAGCTGGGACTTGCTTGATAGCATCTAATAGTTGGAGATTGATACGAACTTGTTGGAATAAATCAATGATCTCCTGCATCTTAGCATTCTTTCTAGAATCCGGAATTGAGGACTTAAGAGCTTCAGGGAAGGGGGCTTTGGGAGTGTAAGATTTAGGAGTAGAACCCTCTACAATTGGAATGTGCAACCCCTTACAAGGAAATTGATGGGGAATACTCACAGGTGGTGTTTCTTTACTAGGATTGTGTGCATCATCACCAGTCTCATGGGTCAAATCAACCTCCTTTCGACTCTCAAGATCAATGGGCAATGGCTTGGGAGTAGGCAAAGGTGTCACATCCACCCAGCCGGTACCCTATCTGGCATACCCGGGATGTGATCCATAGCCCCGAAGATCCATAGTTCAGAGACCACATCAGCCACATCGACAATAACACAATCATGAACAATCAATATTAAGCTACAATCAATAAAATAGAATTCAGGAATAAGATATCAAGGATAATCAGAGTGCGGAAATAAATATCAAATCAGATAAATTAAGAAGGCAGTGGGCGGAATCCACTCCTTCACCAAGCGGAAGTGAGGTCAAAATTTAGTTAAGTACAAGTCTCAAGTTATGAAGGTAAGTTAAAGTTATTACAATTCTTCTAAGTTTAATTGTCACAAAAAGAAGGGGTAACTACTTATAAGTCTCCTCCACAATGGATATGTCCTCCTCAAAGGTGAGGACCATGGAGATCCAACATGACTGCTCCCATACAACTCCAGGGCTAACCCTGGTACGCCGGGTGATCTTCTTAGGTATGGTCACCAAAGTCTTCAATGTAGCTAGTCTCCGGATAGTAGTATGAGGTATCCGGGCCCGCCTTAGGGAGGGTGTCATCAGAGTAATCACCTGTAGAATAGCCTAGCAAAATATTGCAACAGAAAAGGAATGAGTTCAAAAGAACTCAGCAAGGAAGTTATTCCACCACACATAAACCACAAGATAATCATAACATGATGCAGATGATATGAGGCATATAATGCAATATGATTTTATTCTAAGTATGCTGGTCATCTATGGTAGACATGCTTTAAGTCATAGCACCATACTTCTTTAGGTAGTCTCAGTCACTCATCACCGGGGGAAATTGGGTCCTGCATCCCTCTCGGACAAATCCATAGTTGGGGGTTTCGGTCACCACTCTCTCACATTACTGTTTGGTCTAAGTATTGGCGCATGTCAAGGTATAGCCTAGCCCAATGCAAGTCATCTACTTAATCATATCATGTCAGTTCCAGATACGTCCATTCCTCCCCTCTCGGGATCCTTTCCGGTATCCTTCACACTAGAGTCACGAATATTACTCACCGGACTCATCAACCCTATTGGTCATCCACAAATGGTAAACGGGAAGCTCTCACGTCCCTCTCACGGATCATTTCACCGGTCTTGAGTGCCCGTGAGCCCAAGTCTAGCCATTTGCAACCCTACCAATACATGGCCCCTTTCGGGTAACCATAATGCAATTTATGTCCTCTCACGGAGTGGATACCGGTCTTGAGCGCCCACAAATCCACACTACTACCACGGGTTGTTCGGTCTCAATGGCCTTCCGAAATCGGGTCTGATATGATAGGGACATCCTAGCCATACATCTAAACAAGTCCTATGTATGTCATTCAATAACCCGGGAAGCGTCGATGGACACCTTCGGAGAACATCCCATACTATTCCCTCCGATGTCCAAGGGCAGAAGCACTAGTAGGGTACCCCTCAATCCCAAGTTATACTTAAGCAATCATATACCCAAGTTCATCATATCAGTTCACAAGATACAACATCAAAATAAACATTCAATTCATGACATTGACATAAGTCATCACATATTGAAATTGATAAACATGATAAGACATTGAAATAACATAATGTAAACACAAAGCTACTGTTGAAAGACATATGTAGCAAGTCTAACATGATAAGAATATGAAATAGAAACTATATTTACTAAGTTAGGGATACCAAGTCAAAATTCCATATCATAAGTAATTATATCGATAACTATCCTTACCTTGAATCGGAGATGAGAATGGTCCAAGATCACAAGCAAGTGGCCCAAATAGCCTTAAAGTCCTAAACAAACATATATGAAAGGTTAGAGAAGAAATCAGAACAATTGGAGATCAAACGAATCAAAACTAGGCAAAAGTTGCTGATAGCAACTCTATTGGTTGATACTATTTGGTCGATACATTTGGTCGATAGTATCCACCAATAGTATCGACCAAATCAATTCTAGGACAGCAAGTTGGCTTTTTGGATTCTTGCCCAGATTTGGTCTTCCGGGTCTCGGATTGACACGAAACTTGGAGGATAGTCTAAGCACAACATGGGGACACTAGTTATCAAGAAACTTTCATAATCCAATGGTCCATTTGGAAATCCCAAATTGACATATCAAGGTTATTACTTGTAGATCATGGTTTTGGCTACATCTTAATGCAAATTGGGGAAAAACATGGGGGATTAGGTAGGGAATCGTTTAGAAGTAACATGGAACACATATGCAAGGTATAGATTAGGTTAATCATGAGCTTCATCTCAGTTTTGGTAAATAAAGCAAGTTGGTAAGCAATAAATCATGGAAATGTGTAGTTAATGATCATGAGGTGAATCAATCATAGTCATATCGGTGAAAACATCATTGTATGGGGTTTAGAAGGTTCATGGCAAGGTGTATGCAAGGTTGCAGCACCTTGGCCATGGTCCCAACAGTGAAATAGAGGAAAGATGAGTGAGAAAGTGATTAGGAGAGAGAGAGAGTCATACCTTTAAAGTGGAACAAGAAAGTAGGAATGAGTGGTTGGCAATGATTGATGAAGAAGATGCTTCACCACTACCAAGGAGGAGTTCTTGGGAGGCTCTCCCACGTTCCCAGATGTTAAAAACGCGAGAATAGGGCTCCAGTCTCGAGGAATAAATAAATAGAAAAGAATATTCCAAGAATCTTTAAATTTGGGTTCAGCAAACTTGTTGGTCAATACATTTGGTCGATAGTATCGACCAATAGTATCGACCAAAACATGTTTTTGCAGAATTTTACAGAATAGTTCAACAACTTTAGGTGCGGACTTGGAGGGCTATACAAGGTCAAATTGCATGAGGTTTTCTCCTACAGTTCACTCAAGAGGTCTAGTTTTAGGAAGTACCTTCGGATTTTGTACCGAAGTCCGTTTGATATCTCAATTGTCTCATTCTTCATCAGTGCGCAGATTCTAACTTAACACTGGTAATGTGCTCAAGGAAGGAGCAGCATCATCAATGTCCATAAACTGGAGTTCCGACATTACGTCATCAACCAGTAGGGCCCATAAGTCCCTCCTACCACCACTTCGGGTCTTCGGACCTACAAACACAACAATGACCGGGTCGGGTCAAGGTTAGGTAAAAGCTGGATTTTACAAAAGGTGCATAATATTCCTTCCCACTACGTGTCACAATAGAGACTTCTTGGACTTGTTCTTTCCTAGACCCAATTTGATGATTAGGGTTACCTATTGGTTGACTAGGTAACTAATCAACCTCCCTCCTACTGATGGCATCAGTTAGTTGACCAAGTTGGGTTTCCAATTTGTTAATGGGCTGAGAATGTGAATGCAACAATTGAGTGTTTTGCTCTAATCCACTAAGTGCTTTTAGTAACTTATCCTCAAATGATGAATTATGTGAGGGTTGTGGGAATGATGGTTTCTCATTCCTATAGGCATTTTGGTGCATATTAAATGGAGGTGGCCTATAAGGTATTTGATTAGAGGGATTGGGCATTGAGTTTCGCCATGAAAAATTGGGGTGGTTTCGCCATCCTGGGTTGTAGGTATTGGAATATGGATCATTGTGCAATTTAGAGACTCCTTGGGCCAAATGTGCATGCTCCTTAACAAACTCAGGGTATTGTGTAGCCAAATAGCAATCAGTGACATGATGGGATAGGCTAGAACATAAAGCATATGCTTCAATTTGATTAGGTGGAGAGAAACTTGTAGGAACTGAAGATGGGGTTTGTTGTCCTAATGACAAGAGATGGTCCAATTTCTTTGATAGCAAGTCAACCTTAGTGCTCATCTAAATGGTAGGATTGATCTCATAGAGACTGCTCCTCTTTGGTTGCCCAATGGGTGGAATCTCAGTCCTAGCTGTTGAAGCATGGTGTTGGGAGTTTTCACTAAGGGTCTCAAAAAGTTCCCATGCTTCATTCTCATTCTTGTGCATGAAAGTCCCACCAAAAGAAGAATCAACCATTTTCCTATGTCGGTCTCTAAGGCCATCATAAAAGCATTGAACCAATTGCCATTTAGGAATAGCATGGTGGGGGCACTTTCTAAGCAATTCTTTTAGTCTTTCCCAAGCCTCATGAAATTGTTCTCCTTGTTGGGAGAAACTCGTTATCGCTCTCCTAATGCTATTGGTATGACCAATGGGGAAGAACTTTTTAAGGAACTCCTGTTGCATTTCTACCCAAGTAGAAATTTTAACATTGTCTAAACAAATGAAGCCAATGCTTAGCTTTATCTTTAAGGGAGAATGGGAAAAGAAGTAACCTTAAAGCATCAATTGAGAGGTTTTGAATTTTAACTGTGGAGGACACCTCTAAAAACTCATCTAAGTGCTTATAAGGCTCTTCATTGGCAAGTCCATAAAAAGATGGTAGCATTTGAATCACACTAGATTTGATCTCATATTGAGCCGCCTCTATGTTAGGCAGCTTAATACAATGAATCGGAGTATATGTCGTAGGAATGAAATGCTCACTCAAGGGCCTCATTGGAGGCTCATAGTTTGCCATGGTTCTTTGCCTTCTAAGGTTGGCCAAAGTCTCTTCTAACTCTAAATCAAGTGGAGTCAACTCAGGGTTTAGGGATTGACGACCATGCATACACACAGAAAACAAGCTAAATAAATAAAATTAGAAGAAAATAATTACAACAAAAGTGAGATTTGAAGTGCAATCCATGTGATCTTTCGAACAAAAGTTACACATGTGGGATATGAGGGATGGGGATTTTTAAAAAATTAATCTAAATAACCCAATCTAATGCAAATATTACAATTGAAAAGTCCTAAGTACAATTATATCTAAGAAATAAAAGATAACCTAAACTAATTATCGAATCGCTACTCTTGCAGTTACCTACAAAACAAAAGAAAAAGAGATTAGTTAAATAATAAAAAAAAATTAGAAATTAAAAACTCTAAAATTTATATCTAATTGACAAAAATCAATCCTAGCAACCGTGCTTTGGTTCCCCGGCAATGGCGCCAAAATTTGATCATGTCGCTAACCAATCAAAAATAAAATCCTATACTAATCTAGCAAGCAGAAAGTACGGGGTCGAACTATGGGGAACTAAAAGGCTAAGTCACTAAGATTGAATTCAACAAAACTAAATTTAAACTAAATCTATTAATTAATGCAAAAACTTATACTATGAATATGTGAAGATCTTTGGGATTTTGAATCCCCAATGCTTTTCCCTAATCGATATAACTCTACACTTCAAAGCAAATTAGGGATGGTCTTCCTAGATATGCCCTATCTTTGCAAGACTATCGTGCTTCGCAAAAGCTTGGCATGCTTAGTTCGCTGAGCTATAGAACATCTTTGGCCAAACTCAAACACAATCAACTAGAAGATATAGAACAATCAAATTAATTAAATAAGCATGGTTCATCTACATCCCAAAGAAAAGGAACTAGTTATTCATTGAGAGAGAGAGAGAGAGAGAGAGAGAGAGAGAGAGAGAGAGAGAGAGAGAGAGAGAGAGAGAGATGTGGTCTTCTTCTTCAGAAATGAGAGAGATGAGAGCCGCGTTCGCCGTCTTCTTTTTCTCTATGGCAGGCTTCTCTTTTATGTCTCCCGCATACAATGAATCCCCCCTCTTTACCCGTCGATTTGACCTTTATTCTTTTGAATTTTGGAAAAACTCAAAACTAGAAAGTTGTAGATATTTTCAATAGTATTCCATATCATTTTGAATCACCACAATCCAAGCTCATACGAGAGAGATATGCCCAAACTACTGAAGGTAGGTCTGTTTACCCGATTTTCAGATTTATTACCAATTTTGTTCCTTAGACCTCCACCTGTTTTAAGATCTCACTTTTCATGATTTATTGGGGCAGCAAGATTGAATGCCATGATTTAAAATCCACCAATATCTAATATATTTGCCAATTTTACTCCATATTATCTCTGATATCCAAAATCACCTTATTCCTGAAAAATACACAAAAATATTCAATTAGCTCTCTTCAATTAAATAAGTATGGGGAATTAAATCAAATAAATAATGGTGAATGTATGCTTATCATTCGGGAGTAATTTCCGTTCGGCTAGAACCATCAACCCTTGCTTTGACGTGTGGCTCATTTTTTGATGCTACACTTTTGTCATCTCTTCCGCAGCATACCCAGTTGATGCAACTGATGCTTCTGCCTCCAGACACGTTTCTCCCATTAATTTGTACAAATTTGCAGCACCCCTTTCAGCCTTCATTACAACTAGCACTCCTTTGACAATCCTCATCATTCCATTTTGGATGCGGGTCTTGCACCCAATTTCATCTAACTGTCCCAAATACAATAGATTCTTCTTTAGGCTCTTCACATGTCACATATTTTGAATAGTGCGTATCATACCATCATACATATTCAATTTTATGGTGCAAATTCCAGCAATCTCCAAGGCATGATCATTTCCCATGTACACAGACCCTGTAGAGATAGGTTCATAAGTGTGAAACCAATCTTTGCGAGAAGTCATGTGCCCTGTTGCTCCCGAATCCAAGATCCAAGCATCAGTGAGCTCCAATCTATCCTTGGATATCGTTGCTGCGTCGCTATAAAGAATCTCTCCTTTAGCAACACACCCTTGAGATGTTTCTGCCTTATCTACACCCTTTTTGAATTGACACTCATTTTTTAAGTGTCCCCTTCTGCCACAATTATTGCACTTGAAATTCTTTTTACCCTTGGATTTTGACCTCCCTTGTTTGTGACTCCCATTGGAATCACGTTCCATTGACCTTCCTCGCTTCATAGACAGAGCTTCTGCTTGTTGTGAGCTTGCCTGTCTATCTTCCCTGCTTTTTCGTCTATTTTATTCTTCAAGAATTGTAGCAGTGACATCATCAAACACCAGATAATCAGAGAGGATATTACTGGTTAAACTGATGATGACTTTGTGAAATCCCTCGAATTTCTACCCCTTTAACCCATGGTTTTAAGATCGAGAACCTGAGCCTTGATTCGGCGACAATCGTGGACCATTCAATTCGAGCCCGAAGGATTGAAAATTGAACCAATGTTGGTGGATGACCCTTGTAATGATTCAAAAACTCTCCTAGAGTTTAAGTGAAGAGAGAAGGTTAGTCACGATAGTGTAAAAAGAGTGGTCTTGAAATGTCCATAGGTCAACGATGGAGAATCTGATTGACACAAATAAGGTATCAAATCGAAGATCATTGAAAGACCTTTCCAACAAGACAAAAATCATCAAAATCGGAGTTTGTTTGGGTGTCCAACCATGGACCATAAGTTTGGGCCGTTTGGGTGAGCCAACCCCCACCCAATTTTCTATTTAGGGGCAACATTGGAATTTCGGATTTTTAAACCCTATTTATGTTTTATCTCATCCGTAAACGCATTTTTGGAGGCTAGAAAGAGGCGGAGGCTTTGGAGAAAAGGAGAAACAAAAGAGAGGATCGACTTCCATCCTTCCGAAGGATTTTAGGATCCGAATCTTCGCAAAATCACTATGAAAGGTTAGTTTTCTTTAACCCTTCTCTTTAATCATAGTTGGCGAGAATTTATCTTCTCTTCTTTTGTGGAGATCTTGAAAGGGAAGGGTGTTAGGTATCTTGGATGCTTTTCTTTTTTGTGTTAATGTCCTTTCCAAGTTTGTGGGAGTAATTTCTCTTTTCTTCTTTTGAGGGATCTATGGAAAGGAATAATGATAGATATCATACAAGCTTATCTTTT
This sequence comes from Hakea prostrata, assembly GCF_041222555.1. NCBI lineage: Eukaryota > Viridiplantae > Streptophyta > Magnoliopsida > Proteales > Proteaceae > Hakea > Hakea prostrata. The sequence goes on along the minus strand of NC_142608.1, from coordinate 28,629,691 downwards.
CTTATATTAATGTTTCCCTTGAGTTTGGGAGTAATGGTTTATCCCCTTGTAAAAGATTTTAGAATTTGACTCCCTGGGTCACCCACGGGTGATTTATGAGAACCAAGTTTGGGGCTTTTTGAGATGGGTCAAATCTAATAAAATTGAAGGTACCCGTAGGATCCTTTTGTTTCTAATTAGACTTTCCCAAAGTTTTGCTTCATTATAAACTTCGAATTGGTGGCAAATTGGTGACCATTCACTAGTGACCCTTTTTAACCTAGTTTTCAGATTTGGGTTTTCGTGGGAAGATTTTAGGATATCCTTTGAAACCCAAATTGGCTCTAATTTGTGATAATTATTTTTTTTTGCATAAATAGGTTAATATATCTTTAATCACTAATTTGTGGGAGTGGATTCTTGGATTTGGAGGAAGAACAAAGTAAAAGGTGAGGAATATACTTAACTTTATATTACATGTGTAATGATGTTAGTTACTTTTCATTATTGATATCTTGTATTGCTTTAGTATTATCTTGTGGTTATTTTATGTCTTTTGTTAAATATGAATTGTTATAATTTATGTTTATTATTACTTCTGATGTTGCTCCTTGCTTTGAAATCTATTATTGTTGTTATGAAATGGAATGTGATTGTATGAGAGGAGAAATATTATTATTTCCTCTACCTTGTATTTTCTACTAGGGTTGTGGGTTCACCCATTGCCCTAGTGACATTATATGATTGCTTATATTGTGGTTGGGAATAGGGAATGCCCTTTTGGCATTTCTGCCATAGGATACCAGAGGAGGCAGTATGGGACGCATTCCTAGGGTGTCCTTGGCTCTTTCCCAATTATTGATTTACATATTTAGGGCATGTCTAGAAGTGTTTGGTTAGGTGACCTCATGAGTACTACTACCCTTTCGGCAGGGGTATTGAAGCCGGTTAACCCATGATGTTAGTGGCTGGGTCCTGTGTGTCAAGCAGGCCCACTGTCATCATGAGATGGTATGGTTGCATATAATAGACAAGGGCTCATGGGCGCTCAAGACCGGTGAAATGACCCGTGAGAGGACATGGAGAGCATCATGTCCATTATATGTGGATGACCATAGGGTTAGGGGTCAACGTAGTCCGAGTTGGTTGGTGCCATAGGATACGTTGACTCTAGGTGGGAAAAGATACTGAACCGAGTTGGTTGGTGCCATAGGGGAAGTATCCGGACCATATGTAGTACGAGACCGTATGACTTTGCATTGGGCTTAGAGTAATCCTTGACACGCACTAGATCTTATACCAATGGTGATGTGAGAGAGTGGTGACCTAATCCTCGACCATAGCTTGATAGGACTTTACACAACAACCGCGGAGAACCCAACAGACGTGCTTGAGTGCCATGAGGGAAGAGTGATGAGATCGCCTAAAGAAGACTGGTGTATGATTTAATGCGTGTCTACCATAGAGACTTCATGATAGAGTTAGGAGCATAATCATTCATATATCATATCATTGTCATTAGTTACATTATCGATACATATTGTATGTGTGGTGTGGAATCTTGTGAATGAATGCATGATATGATGTTGAGTTGACCTCACTGAGTTCTGTTGAACTCATTCCTTTTATATGTCTTTTTCTATTAGATTATACTGCAGGTTATGAAGAATTCTTCCAAATGGAGGATTCGTTGCTGGTATATCTTCTTGAAGGAGTGACAGAAGAAGAAGTGGACGCACTTGGAGCTTCATACCTTTATCAAGACTATTCTTTTGGATTGGATTCCATTAGAGAACTAGTTTAGTTTATTTTTTCCACTGCGAATAAAACTACTCTCTTTTCTTTTCAAAACTCTGATGTTATACTTATTTTGAAGTAATGGATGATTGTAATCATTCTTTCAATTTTGGATAACTTTATATGAGAAACTTGATTTATTATTGTCCATTTAATTATACTATATCATGTTTTGTATGGATTTGTCACTGAACCTAGATCTTGTGGTGTATCACCCCCACGGGCATTCGGGTATGACCGGATCCGGTTGGGTGGGGTGTGACAGAAGTGGTATCAGAGCCAGGTTCATACAAGTCCTAACATTATATGATATAGTAGGGGCATCCAGAGTCATCGATCCATAAATGACTCTACCAAATAGGAATGAATAATAGGCTCAACATCAACTTATAAAATTTATCATAATTGTTGCATGATGAATCAACTGGAATAAGCTACAATAAATATATGAAACACAAAGTCATGAAGGTCATTAATTAAACAAAAGCACAAAGCACAATAAAGCATGTGAAATACTAAAGTGCATAATTGATAAAATACTTAGATTCTAAAATATCATAACCCAATATCAAGTGAAAGAGCATGGACAAACACGCATAATTAAATATGTTTGAAACATAATAAAGCCGAGTGAAGTAACCCTGGGCATCTGTGATGGTAGAAGGTAGAGTCAAGGTTGTTAACGCTTGGGTGGAGGTTGAGGCATTTTGGACGAAGGAAGTTCTCCAAATTTTCTCCCTCAATTTCTCTATGTTGGTGATGATCCACTCCGAAGTGTCTGAAGATACGGGTCAAGAGACACCCGTACTTAAGGTTGGATACCTTGGGGTGCTGCACAGTGAATGGTATATGTGAGATCAATGGGAATATCTCACATATAAGCTAAGATGGGTGTGGAGAAAGTTTACATTTGATTTCGAGAAGGAGATGTCGTTAAATCTCGCGTTCGAGCGTCGCATGGGGTTAGATCTAACCTAGAAGTATAGTAGAACCACCCCCAAGGCAAGAGTGAGGGTGAGAGGTGTAAAAGGTGAAAAAAATGAAGAAAAAAAAAGGTTTTTGGGCTGTAGGCGCACGTGCGCGTGCGCGCAAGGAGGTTTTAAAAAAAAAAAAAAACTTTTTTTTTTTTTTTCCTGTTTTGGCCGGTCTCTGATTCCAGTGACCTACCAGGCGGGTGGCAGGGCGATTGAAGCCATTGGCCCAACCCCCCATGGTTTTTAATAAAAAAAGAAACCTTTTTTTTTTTGGGACGCTATTTTTAGGGACCCTGGGTTCTTAAAAAATTAAAAAACTATATAGGTCCAGCCAATATCCGGCTTGGTCAAATTGGATAAAACCAACCAGCCAAAACCCGGCTCAGCCAAATTGGGTTAATCAAATTGAACCAGACCAATAGGGAAAACAGTGTCGATGACACATGGAATGCCCTGGAATAGTTCATCATCTATAATTTCTACATCCTACGGTGCAAGATGAAGATTTGCATCCAATGGTGTAAAACAAGCTTATCAAATCATGACAGCATCAAGGGTCAAGAATCAAGCCTCCAATCGGACGGTCAAGGTTAAAAGGAATCTTATCCCACCAACGTTATCTTCACTTTATCCTTGAAGATTGCTAGCAATCCAAAAAGACTTAATCATGGCCATCAATCTTGATTTCATGGAATCCGACGGATGACCATCTTCTACAAAGACCCTCCTTCCTCTATAAATTGAAGGGTGCTCTCAAAGGAGAGGAGGTTGGTTTCTTTGCAAGATTAGAGAGTTCAGAGGAGTGCTCCTCTAGGAGTGCTCCTCTAGGAATAGGATTTCTTCCCCTTTCCCCCCCCCCCTCTCTCTCTCTCTCTCTCTCTCTCTCTCTCTCTCTCTATATATATATATATATATATATATATATAATATATTAATATGTATATAAACAAAATAAAAAATTAAATATATAAATATAAAATAAAATAAAATAAAATTTTTTTTTTTTGGCCCTTGATTTCAGAAACCTCCCGGTTCCAAAAAAAAAAAAGTTTGAAAGAAAAACTTTTCTTCTTCTTTTGGGTATTTGATTTCAAAAATCACCCTTGGTTCCTTTTAAAAAAAAGAAAAGAAAAGAAATAAAAAGAACTTTTATTTTCGGGCCCTTGATTTCAAAGACTGGGTATTTATTTAAAAATAAAAAAAAGGGTCCTGATTTCAGAAACTAGGTCTGATTTCAGAAACACCTAGTCCCCTTGAAAAAAAGGAAAAATTGAAATTATTATGATTTTTTTTCTTTCTCTTGGCCCTCTTATTCCAAAGACCCCCATGGTATTTATTAAAAAGAAAATTTTGGAAAGCTTCTAAGCATTTCTATTGGTTTCCAATAATATATATATATATATATATATATATATATATATATATATATATATATATATATATATATATATATATATATATATATAAAGATTTAATTAAAATTTTTTTTTGGGGACCTTTTAAGCGCTTCAATTGGTATTTATTCTTGCCTTAAGCGCAAATGGTTGGTTGGTTGCTAATGGTTATTACAGAGATGGATGTATTGGACTTGTGCATTTGTGAAGTTGGATATTAAGGATTTTAGCAATCTTAGGCATATCAAAATCAAATTTTTTTCAAAACTACCAAAACAGCAAAGTCTGCCCTACTTGAAAAACTGCCTTAATGGGACCACTTTCCCTATTTCAATCCCATTTCAAACACTTCAAACTTCGAGTTTGGCTCTGGGGAAAAGGTTCTCTAGGGTTCCTAAGGTTCTAAGACTCTCAAGAGGCTTCAACAACTTCACACAACTATTCAGATCATCAACACAAGGAAATCTTCATTCTTACTTCTTTTTCTTTTCAAATTTCATTACCAATAACATGATTTTCTTCAAAACTGAAAAACACTTACTGCTATTGGTTAGGAACATGTTTAGGGGTATTTAGAAACATGCTTCAACCAATTTCCACACAATGCCAAGCTTCAACCAAAAAGATTTCCCACACTTTGCACCAATTTCACTATTCACTTTACCAAAATCCCAACTTTACAAACAATTGTCCCATTTTCAAACCAAATGGAAATTTGACACCAAACCAATTCCTACATGACTATTTCAACATGAGGAAGGTGCTCATACACTTCGTTTGGTCAAAATCCAACTTTCCAAAAATCACAAAACCTTGCCCAAAAGAGGATTCTTTTTCTAAAGTTGCTGAATTTTCACATCCACACTGCAAAAATGATAGATTTTCTTCAAACAAACCATCCCAACATGTTTATCCAAGTCTTATGCACATGCTAGTATGTTTGAATTTCAATTTCGACAAAATCGACATTTTTCAAAAAATTACAAAAATGCCACTCTTTCATGCAAAACAGCTCAAGAACTCATCCAATTTAAAATTTCTCTTGACTCAACAGGTTCACTATGCCTAGAGGAGGTAGTAGGGCTGATAGAGGTCGAGGACACTTTCTACAGCTAGTAGTTCTACGAGAGGATCTTTTCAAAACTTTCATCCTTGCTGAAATTTTCCAAAATCCAAGGGTTTCGACAGATCTTCCCTAAACAAACCTTCTTAGCATGTTAAACCAACTCTTGTACACATGCTAACATGCCCAAATCCTAGTTTTCATTGAAAAGAAATTTTTTTTTAAAAATTTTTACCAAAATGCCCCTTCTTTACCAAATATTGCATTGCTTAACTTCCTTTACTTATGCAATACAAATCTTAACTTGACTCTTCAGATTCCCATCAAACCACCACGAAGAAAAACACTTAAGGGTTAGGAGAGGTAGAGATGAGGATCAGAGTACTATTCCTATGCTACAAGCAGAGATAATACAAGGATAAGGAGGGAACAATCCAAATTCCATATGAGGTTCAAGATTAGAATGAAGATGATAATGAGGAGGATCAGGAGGTTCAGTTAGACGAGGAGAAAACTACTCTAGCTCAACAGCTTTGAGGATGGAGGCACACATATACACTGTAGAAGACCGATTGACACAACTAGAGGAGGAGTCTCGGGCTATGAGAGATCAGCTCGATTCTCGGAATAATTTCCTAAATAGATAGCACTAGGAATGTCATCGAGTCTATGGTTGGAGGCAGAGCGATCAGCTCCACTACCAGGGTGCTAGCCCGCATTCTGAATGTTTCGTATGTACAGGATTTCCACTAGTGGATTCTGGCTAGCACAGACATCACAGAGGCTTCGCGACGCTGCTAGGTCAGAGAATGAGGGTGACATTGCTGTGGCTAATGACACAGGGGATGATGGTGATGATGATGTTCCTACTCAAGGTCAGGACAACATTGAGAATAAAAGAGACGAGGATCAGGGTCAGGGTGAGATTCCGAGACACGAGGAGATTCCTATACCACGCTTCCATGAGATTGGAGGTTCATCACATACTACTTCTGAGGCTCCAGGTGTGGCTCCTCATCAGTCATCGATTTCTTCCACACTTAAGAAGATAAAGGCTAGACAGGAGAGGATAGAGTCCTATATATATACCTTGGGAAAGAGATTTGCATGACTGGAGAAGGAGTTCAAATCCAGGAGGGACAAGATAGATCACCAAAGTCGATCACCTAGATAGATAGTGATAGAGGTTTCCTTTATGCTTTCACAGATGTATTTCCTTTCAAACTTGTAAAAATCTCTTATGTGGTTAGTGAAATTCAGTTTGTTTCCCTTATGTTATTGTACATTATGCATTTCTTTTGTTGCATTAGTAATTGTTAATGTTTAATTATGACTTATAACTCATAACGACCACTCATGACCATTACTCCCCACGACAACCCCCAACTCAGACTCAAATGACAACACATGACGATAACACGACTCAGACTCATGACAACTTACTCTTGACAACACCTCACAACAAAGACTCACTCACAAGGATGACTCATGACAACAACTTTCAACCCAAGACTCAACTCACAACTCAACACACATACACAATACTTAAAATCGACAATTTAACTCTAACCATGACTACAACCCAAGTACAAGCCATAAACATTAATTATTGTGTATTATTCAACTAAGATGTATTATGCTCCATTTATTCAAGTTTCTAATCCAAGTTCTCTATTATTCATTTCTAAGAAAATTTGAGTCACTTCTAGGTCTACGACTCAAGAATGCTTCATTACTGTGTTTTGTGGTTATGATTGTCTTGAAAACTTGGGCTCGATACCATCTGTCACATCCCGCAAAATCCACCCACGGGGTACCCTATCTGGATTACCCAGGGAAGTGATCCATGGTCTCGATGATCCAGTTTAGGAACGATCATAACCACTTAGCACAATAATATAATCAAAAGCAAGAACAAATCTTTGTATTCAAGTAATTTAATAATAAAAGTCAAGAAAGGATCTCAGAAGGATAAAAAAATACACCAGAGTTCGGAAAACAATACAAATAGAATAAATAGTCAACATGCGAAATGAGGCGGAAATCCACTCTACAACAACAACGGAAGGTAGATCGAATAAAAGTAAAGGTTACAACCGGTTCCCAAATGAAAGGGGAATGAACTAAACTACTGTCTCAACGAATCCACTAAGAGGTCAGAAAGAGAATGGGTCGATATCCCATCACTGGCCCACAAGTACAAAAGCCGAATTGCTCTTGACAGATATCAGTCTCATACTGATAGTCTTCACCGACGTAGTCACCATGATCAGTAGTGTATGAGTCATCAACCTGGTCTTCATAGTGTTGACCATCATAGTCAACAGTAGTAGTACCTACAATAGAGTCTAACAAAAGATGTTGCAAAAAAGAGTGAGTTCAAAAGAACTCAGCAAGGCAAGTTATTCCACAATAACAGAGATAGATGATGCAAAACATAGCATGATGCAAGATGGTATGAAATAGACGATGCATGTATGAATCGAACTCTATATATGCTGGTCTCTATGGTAGACATGCTTTAAGTCATAGCACCATACTTCTTTGGGTAGGTCTCAAATCACTCTCCCTCAACCATTATGGTATCTTGGGTTCTCCGGTGGTAATTGGGTCCTGCATCCCTCGGGACATTCCATGGCTGGGGGTTTAGGTCACCGCTCTCTCACATCACCATTTGGTATAAGTATTGGCACATGTCACAGTAAAGCCTAGCCCAATGCAAGTCATCTACTCAGTCGTATCAAGTCAGATCCGGATACTTCCCTTATGGCTACTACCAACTCAATTCGGTATCCTTCACACTAGTCACATATCCTATGGGTACAACCAACTCGGACTACAGACTCATCAACCCTATTGGTCATCCACAAATAATATACGGAAAGCTCTCACGTCCTCTCACGGGTTGGTTGCCGGTCTTGAGCGCCCGTGAGCCCAAGCCTAGCTATTTGCAACCCTACCAATATATGGCCTCTAACAAGTATTTGCAATGTGATCTATTTCCTCTCACAGGTTGGTTGCCAGTCTTGAGCGCCCACAAATCCACATTACTACCACGGGTCGTTCGGTCTCAATGCCCTTCCGATTCGGATCTAATACGACAAAGACATCCTAGTCAACACCACTAGACAAGTCCTATGTATGACATCCAATAATCCAGAAAAGTGTCAATGGGCACCATGTCCAAGGATAGAAATGTCAATAGGACATTCCCAATTCCATCATATCATACACAAATGATATTTCATCATATATAAAGATATATAATATAACATGATCAATTGCATATGTAAATAACAAAATGAATATTCATGATCACAAGAGAATGTATAAACATGGCACTATTGTACTTGAAGTACTTACAGCAGTCATATAATATAAGAAATACTATAAAGAAGGTGAATCTACTAAGTTTGCAACATAGAAGCAAGATTCACATAATCTATATAATTATGGTAATAACCGTCCTTACCTTAACTCGAATCGAAGATGGTCCAAAGATCAGAAGGGAATGGTCCCAAGGCTAGTATTTGCACCCTAGACAATCATAGATGCAATATTAGGAAATAAATCAAGAAAACCGGAGGTCGAACGGATCAAATCGGACAATACGTGAATGCTATAATCAATTGGTTGACTGACTTAGTCCACCAAGTGAACAGTAACGGGGCTGAATAGTGAGTTTTTTATCCGAAACCTAACTTTTGGAGCTCGGATCACTCCGAAATTTGGAGGAAATCTTAGGAACAGTGAAAGAACACTATCTAGCAAGTATTTAACATCAATCAATGGTCCAATTAAGAATCCCCAATTTGAAACCCTAATCTCTATATGCTAGAATCATAGACTTCAATGAAATCAAATGCAAATGCAAAGAGAATGTAGGGATTCAAGCAATGAAATGATGGACAATAGATTAGGATCAATTACTAACCTAAAATCAGACTTAGCAACTATAGAAATCAGTTTAGTTTAGGAAATCAAGTTGCTATGAAGAGAATCATGTAAATGTATAGATAAGAATCAAAATGGGGGCATAGCATAGATGGATTGAGAGGGGTTTAAGCAAATGAAAAGGAGAAAACACATGAAGTGGTAGTTGCAAGGTTGTAGCACCATCTTAATGGTCTCAACAGCAAGAAAGAGAAGAGGTGAGAGTAGATTAGAGAGTGAGTGAGAGAATACATACCTTGGGGATGATCTTGGGAATGAGAGACAAAGATTCTTGAAGAAGATCTTCACCAACACCAAGGAATGGCCTAAGAGGAGCCTCTCCACGTTCCAAGAGAGTCCCAACAATAGAATAGGGTTTAAGCTACGAAGACCACTTATAGTTAAATAGAGCCCAAAAATCATATTTTCTCGGGCTTAATAATCCTTTGGTCGACCGGGGTTGGTTGATGGCTTAGTCGACCAAGCAATGACAACAACTTGGGGTAGGGAATTGGAGGGCCAGATCGACTCGAATTCACTTGGGCATTCTCCTACAACTCAATCAACTAGTCTAGGTCAGAGAATTACCTTTGAATCATGTCCGGGAGTGCCTTAGGTCCATCAACTAAACTCCCCTTCTTCAAGGTGCAGTTTTTTAACAAACACTGACAATGCATCCATGTATGGAGCACCATCATTAAACTCCATGGGTTTTGGGTCAAACACCATGTCTTCTATAGAGAGGGCCCACAGAGGCTTCTTCCTTCACTTTGGGACATTGGATCTACACTAAGGGAAAGGTCTAACAAGACTTCCTAAGGCTTTCAAAGATAGTAACATAGTTATCAAGGTCCAACTTCAAGGTCTAACATTAAACAAGTCTTTCTTCACCCAAAATAGATAGGGTGTCCTGGCTAAGTTTGGGATGGATTTCACATTCTCCCCCCTTAAAATAATTTCATCCTCGAAATTGGGAGAGTACAAGGCTTCCAAAGAGATGGAGATACATCGCTTTTATGTTGACTTTCTTCTCCCAAAATCTATGGAAAATAATTAACAATAAGTCTTTTGTAATGAAAACAAAGGAGTAAATCTAACATGCTTTGAAAACAGAAACAATTAGAAGGAGTAACAAATCATGAAGATCACACTTGATTTCTCTTCGAAATCATCGTGTGGAGAAATCACAAGGTTATATAGAGTGTATGGAGGTCCACTCTAGAACAACAGGTATAGAAGGATCAGTCATGGGAATGACTTAAGATCACCCTCCTAACAAAGGGAATAGAAGGCACAAGAAGAAATAGAAGGGAGAAAAGATTAGCTTTGAGGTAAACTTCTGCCAAGCGAAACTAGGCAACTCATATGACAGAGAATAATCGAACAATGCATATGGTATGTATGCATTTCGCATAGCAGCAAGGTTAGGATTAGGTGGGATTTCATAGTTGCTGCTAAGAAAACTGCCTCCCCCTGTAAAACCCAGCCCTAACCTTGACCCAGAAACCTTGTTATTTGTAGGTCCAGTGACCCGAAGTAAAGTAAGAAGTCAGCTTTGGGCCATCCCAGTGGAGGACTTGGTGTCTGGCTTTGAATCCATGAGAGTTGATGATGAGGTTCTATTTATGGAAACTGAATCTTGATGAAGATCGGATTAGTTGATGGACTTGGAGTGCTCTCTATCATGGTTTGAAGGCATTTCTACCTATTAGGTAAGTCACTTGATATGTGTGCAAAACCCCTTTAGGATTGGAATTGATCTGGGTCTTCAATTCCCTGTTTAGGAGTTGCTGAACTGATTGGTCGACTGGACCAGTCGACCAATCCACTCGACCAATGGGTGCTGTCTTTGGCAATTAGGTCTTGCTTGCTCTATTTAAGTCCAATCTCGAGTCTACTTCGTATTTTCTGCCTCCAAACTCTTTGGAACGAACCAAAGACCTCTGCAAGTCATCTCCCTTGCATCCTTGGTGTTTTTCTTGACGGATCTTCGTCAAAACTCTTCCTTTTGCATCAAAGGTATGTCTACACTCTCTTCTTCTCCTCCATCTCTGTTTTTCTTTCCCTTTTGAGTTGAGACAGTAGAGGAGATGCTGCATTCTCTGTTGCAAACATCTCTGGACTTGTCTCTCATGATCTTCCTAAGGATTAATGGCTAATGCAATGATCTTAACCATGATCATTGCAAGCTTTTGAAGGAATCATGATCAAATCATGATCTTGTCTTTGTTTATCTTTTGATTTGAATTCTGATCTCCTTAGATCTATTATATTGATCATGTTAGTAGTCAATTGCTGTGTTTTTTTTCATGATCCATGATCTATCAATCTCTAGTTGTTTCTCTTCTACCATACCATGTTTTCTTCATGAATCATGATAGTTACATATATGGTAGGTTTTGTTTCCTTGTTTAGATTTATGCTCTTAGGTCTATTTTCTTGAAGATCTAAGTATGCCTTTCATGATACCTTTATCTGAATCAATGATTCATTCTCCTATTGTTCTTGTCTTTGATTTCTATCTTGAATTCTTCAAGAACCATGATTGATCTAATTATGGTAACTTTTTGTTTCCTAATTTGTATCTTGATGACTTGATTTGATAAGTGTTTTGAGGTCCCCTATATGTTAGGATACTACTAATGTAGTTTACCCCTTGATTAGTACCCTTTTGAACCACCAAATTCGGATTTTATATCTTAAAACTCTGATTTTATAGGCTACTGTCTGCATTGGTCGACTGGGGCAGTAGACCAATCCAATCGACCAATGAGTACAACAACTCCAGAATTGGTCTGTTTTGGATGTTTTGGTATCTTTTCTATTAGGGATCTTTCCTAATATGTTGTATACACTTGTTTAGGACCTTCTTCTCAAGTTTGTCAAGATCTTACTTGATTTCTTAGGATTCCTTTGCAAGTTATAAAAGGTAAGGATGGTTACTTCTTTAACAACATAAATTGCATATCTTAGTTTCTATATATGACTCTTGTTAATTTATTTCTTTAAATAGATTCTTATAATGTTATACTACTGTGGTACTGTCTTGATATCAGTAGCATTACTTATTTATATTGAATTGACTCATGTATGATTTACTTACCAGTTATATACAAGTTAATTGTAATTATTGATTTCTTTCCATATATGAAGTTACCATATATGTGATGTTATGAATTGATGCTTGTGTATGCTTAAGTATGGTTTGGAAAGGAGAGGTGTCCTTTTGACACTTCTGTCCTTGGACAACTACGAGAATATTATGGGATGTTTCCGGAGATGCCCTCTGGACACCTTCCTAAACTGTTGGATGACATATCTAGGACTGTCTAGTAGTGTTGGGCTAGGATGTCCCGTTATGTCAGACCCTAATCGGAGGGGTATTGAGACCGAACGACCCGTGGTAGCAATGGGGATTCATGGGCGCTCAAGACCGGTAACCAACCCGTGAGAGAACAGGAATCACATTGTGGGGGCCATTTATTGGTAGGGTTGCATATGGATAGACTTGGGCTCACGGGTGCTCAAGACCGGTAACCAACCCGTGAGGGGACGTGAGAGCTTCCCGTTTACCATATGTGGATGACCAATAGGGTTGATGAGTCCGTAGTCAGGGACTATGAGGACTCTAGTGTGAAGGATACCAGAAAGGATCATCAGGGACGAGGAATGAACGTATCTGGATCTGACTTGATGTAACTAAGTAGAAGACTTGCATTTGGCTAGGCTTTACCCTGACATGCGCCGGTACTTAGACCAATGGTGATGTGAGAGAGTGGTGACCTATACCCCCAGCCATGGAATGTCCCGAGGGATGCTGGACCCATTACCAACTAATGATGAGTGATTGAGACCTTCCTAAAGAAGTACGGTGCTATGACTTAAAGCATGTTTGCCAATAGAGACCAGCATATGTAGAGTTAGATTCATACATTCATTGTTTGTTTCATACCATATTGCATTTATGTTTGTTCTGAAATCCTGCCATTTATGTTATTATGGATTTAACTGCCTTACTGAGTTTCTTTGAAACTCATTCCTTTATTGTACAATGTTTGTTAGACTATTCTACAGGTTCTGAATATCATGACGGCCCGTATGAAGAAGCGCAAGGAGAAGAGGCATATCTCCAGGAAGGTGATTGCGGTTACGACAATTACACTGAAGATCCCGTGAGTGGTTATGCTCCGTACGATGCTTAGTCCGACCATAGAGTGGAAGCGCCCTTGTGCTGTTTATGAGATTTATACTTATAGGGATATTGTCTATAAGATTGAGAACAATTTAGTTACCTATTGTACCTGCTATTGGGATTAGATTCTATCTTGCTTATTCTCTTTTAGAACTACTTTTCCGCTGGTTGTAGAGTGGGATTTCGCCTCACTTTACTTATCTGATTTAGACACTCTGATTATATCTAGTACTCTGATTTATATATGATTCATCCTTTTCTTATTTGGATCTATGGTTTATCTTTCGCACTTTTATTATTATTGTTCATGATTATGTTATTGTTTATGTGGGAGGTTGATTACCTACCTGATCTTCGAGCTGTGGATCACACTCTTGGGTATGCCAGATAGGGTACCGGCTGGGAGGATGTGACACCCCCACCCCGAAGCCGTCCACCAGGAGCATAAGAATACTATAACCCGTGGGTGAAAACTCGAGGAAAGTGAAAAGGATGACTCAACTGATGCCACTGTTCTAAAGAAGCAACGGAGGATCCATGGCTCGAGGGAGATCTTCGTTCCCCAATGGACTTTGAATGTCACATCCACCTAGCCGGTACCCTATCTGGCATACCCGGGAATGTGATCCACAATCCAAGGATCAAGAATCGAGGGACCATGCCTCCCACATACACGATAACATAATCATGAACAATAATAATCAAGGTAAAAGCAAACAAATAATAGATATCATGAATAAGATAAGATTCAACTAATCAGAGTGCAGAAGTAGATAATATCAATGTGTAAGTGTAATCATAAGGTCGAGAGAATAATTGAAAATCACTCTCTTAAAGCAGCGGAAATGTAGTAATAATCAAGTTAGTTACAATCCTAAGTTTAAAAAGTAATCTAGAGAAAGTTAATTACATATCCAAATGTTCCATAATAAACCAGGGAAATGGGGCACTAGACAAGGGTTTCTTCTATCCTAATGATCGTCTCCTCATAGGTGTGGATGAAGAAAGCCCAGCTCAGCCACTCCCGCACAATGGTGGGGCTAACCCCAGTGCATGTATAATCCTCTTCGGCACCATAACTTTGATCCTCACCGTAGCTACCACCCGGAGGGTAGTATGAGGAATCAAGGTTTGTCTCGTAGAATGAGCCATCAGAGTCTTCGATACTTGCAGGATAATCTAACAACAATTGCAGAAAAGGAATGTGTTCAAAAGAACTCAGCAAGGCAATTATTCCATAATCCAAAATCATATAAATACAGATCATAACATAATGTAATGTGATATGAGACATATGATACAAATATGATTCTAATTTTATGAATGCTAGTCTCTATGGTAGACATGCTTTAAGTCATAGCACCATATTTCTTTGGGTAGTCAGTCACTCTCCCTCAACCCATTCCGTATCTTGGGAATGCCGTAGTAATTGGGTAACGTCCTCTCAAACCATGGTAGGGGAATCAGTCACCGCTCTCTCACATCACCATTTGGTATAAGTATTGGCACATGTCACGGTAAAGCCTAGCCCAATGCAAGTCATCTACTCAGCCGTATCAACTCAGATCCAGATACGTCCATTCCTTGCCCCAGGTGATCCTTTCCTGTATCCTTCACACTAGAGTCAGCGTAATCCCAGATTACGAACTCATCAACCCTATTGGTCATCCACAAATAGTAAACAGGAAGCTCTCACATCCTCTCCCGGGTTGGTTACCGGTCTTGAGCGCCCGTGAGCCCAAGTCTAGCTATTTGCAACCCTACCAATAAATGGCCCCTTTCGGGTATCCGTAACATGGTTTATGTCCACTCCCGGGTTGGTTACCGGTCTTGAGCGCCCATCAAACCATACACTACCACGGGTCGTTCGGTCTCAATGCCCTTTCGATTCGGGTCTGACACAACAAGGACAATCCTAGCCACACAACTAGACAATCCTATGTATGTCATCCAATAACCCGGGAAAGTGTCGATAGGCACCTTCGGAGAACATCCCATACTATTCCCTCCGATCCCCAAGGACAGAAGCGTCAATAGGACACTCCCCAATCCCATGTTATACTTAGGCAATCACATAATCAAGTGCATCATTTCTCATACATTCAATACATCTTTATGATAAAGGTAAATTCATAATATTGAAATGATTCACCATGAACACAAGTAACAAGAATAATAAATCATTATGACCAGAGTATATGAATCGCAATATTACTATTCTAAAACATGTATAGAAGTCCTATAATATTCAAGAACAAATAGAGATTATGTGTGAAACCCAGCCCTAACCTTGACCCGGAAACCCTGTTGTTTGTAGGTCTGACAACCCGAAGTAAAGCAAGAAGTCAGTTATGGGCCATTCCAGTGGAAGACTTGGTGGCTAGCTTAGAATCCATGAGAGTTGATGTCAGTGTTCCATTTATGGAAACTGCACCCCGATGAAGATGGAATTAGTTGATAGACTTGGAGTACTCTCTGGCTTGATTCAAAGGCATTTCTACCTACTAGATAAGTCACATAATGTGTGTGCAAACCCCTTTATGTTTGGATTTGATCTGAGCCTTCATTTCCCTGTTTTGGACTTGTTGTCCTGATTGGTCGACTCATTGGTCGACTGGGCCAGTCGACCAATCAATCGACCAATGAGATCTGATTTTGCTGATTAGGTCTTTGCTTGCTCTATTTAAGTCCAATCTCGAGTCTACTTCGTATTTTCTGCCTCCAAACTCTTTGGAACATACCAGAGCCCTCTGCAAGTCATCTCCCTTGCATCCTTGGTGATTTTCTTGACGGATCTTCGTCAAACCTCTTGCATTTACACAAAAGGGTATGTGATCATCCTCTTCTATGTTTCATCTTTGATTCTTCGTTACTCTTCTTTCCTTTTCTGATTGAGGACAGTAGAAGTGATGTTGTATCTCTGTTGCAACCATCACTATACTCTTTCCCTCTCTTTTCCTAAGGATCTAAAGCTTGGTGGATGATCTTCATCAAGATCACCGCTCGCTTTTGAAGGAAAACATGTATTCATTCACTTTCCTTATTTAGATTGATGTTCTTCAGTCTTAGATCTATTTTTTCTTGAAGATCTATGCATGCTTTTCATGATTTCTTTACCAGAGTTAGTGATCCATCATCCTATTGTTCGTGTCCATGATTTTTACTATGAATTCTTCAAGAACCATGATTGATCTAATTATGATAACTTTTTGTTTCCTAATTTGTAACTTGAAGACTTGATATGATTAATGTTTTGGAGTCCTCTATATACTAGTATACTGCCATTGTAGTTTCCCCCTTGTTTAGTACCCTTTTGAACCACCAAATTCGGTGTTATATTCTAAAAACTCTGATTTTTGAAGGCCACTGTCTCTGTTGGTCGACTCATTGGTCGATTGAGGCAGTAGACCAATTCAATCGACCAATGAGTACAGCAACCTCATATTTGGTCTGTTTTGGATGTTTTGATATCTTTCCTTTTAAGTATCTTTCCTAATATGTTATATACACTTGTTTAGGACTTTCTTCCCAAGTTTAGTCAAGGTCTTACTTGATTCCCTAAGATTCCTTTGCGAGTTATATAAGGTAAGGATGGTTATTTCCTTAACTACATAGATTGCATGTTCTAGTTTCTATATTTGAATCTTTTTGGTTTATTTCCTTAATTAGATGCTCACAGTGATCTACTACTGATGCAACTACCTTGATTACATCAGCATTACTTGTTTATACTAAATTGATTCATGTGTGATTTACTTACCAAATATATGCAAGTTGGATGTTATTATTGATTTCTTTCGATATACGAAGTTACCATATATGTGTTATGATGAAATTATGTTTGTGTATGATTAAGTATGGTTTGGTAAGGAGAGGTGTCCTTTTGACACTTCTGTCCTTGGACAACTACGGGAATATTATGGGATATTTCCAGAGATGCCCTTTGGACACCTTCCTAAACTGTTGGATGACATTTTTAGGGCTGTCTAGTAGTGTTTGGCTAGGATGTCCTGTTATGTCGACCCTAATCGGAGGGGGTGTTGAGACCAAATGACCCGTTGTAGCAATGGGGATTCATGGGGGCTCAAGACCGGTAACCAATCCGTGAGAGGACAGGAATCACATTGTGGGGACCATTTATTGGTAGGGTTGCATATGATTAGACTTGGGCTCACGGGCGCTAATGACCGGTAACCAACCCGTGAGAGGACGTGAGAGCTTCACATTTATCATATGTGGATGACCTATAGGGTTGATGAGTCCGTAGTCAGGGACTATGAGGACTCTAGTTTGAAGGATATCGGAAAGGATCGCTAGGGGCGAGGAATGGACGTATCTGGATTTGACTTGATGTAACTAAGTAGGAGACTTGCATTTGGCTAGGCTTTACCTTGACATGCACCGGTACTTAGACCAATGGTGATGTGAGAGAGTGATGACTTAACCCCCAGCCATGGAATGTCCCGAGGGATGCCGTATCCACTACCAAAAGGCGTTGTGTGATGAGACCTTCCTAAAGAAGTATGGTGCTATGACTTAAAGCATGTCTGCCAATAGAGACCAGCATACATAGCGTTAGAATCATATTGCATCATGTGTTTCATATCATATAGCATTTTACTCTGTTTTGAATTCCTGCTATTTATGTTGTTATGGATTAACTGCCTTACTGAGTTTCATTGAAACTCACTCCTTTTTGTACAATATCTTTTGTTAGATTACTCTACAGGTACTGATGACTATGAAAGTCAATATGAGGAAGCGCAAACTGAAGAGGCGTACTTCACGCAAGGTGCTGGCAACCATGAAGATTACATTGAGGATTCCTCAAGTGGTTTTGCTTGTTACCAGGATTAGCCCTACTATGGAGTGGGAACGTCTGAGCATCATTGATGAAGTCTATGTTTATGAAGACGTTCTTTATAAGATAGAATAGACTCTAGTTTAGTTTGTTATATCTTTCTTTCTTATCATAGAACCAGATGTAATCTTTCTTTTGACTTGTGATCTACTTTCTGCTGGTTGTAGAGTGGGATTCCACCTCACTTTACTTATTGAATTAGACATTTGATTGTCTTTCATACTCTGATGATATATGATTTATTCTTCCTTATTTGGATCTTTTGGATTATACTTTGTACATTGATTATTTATGTTCATGATTATGTTATTGTCTATGTGGGAGGTTGATTACCTTGATACTTGATCTTCGGGGCTGTGGATCACACACTCGGGTATGCCAGGTAGGGTACCGGCTGGGTGGATGTGACATTATGCTTACTAAGTATAAGTACCAAAACATAAGTTCATAGCCTAGGTGTTTATGGAGATAACCATCCTTACCTTAGGTTGAGTTGATGATGAATTGAGAATTACCAAGAAATGATCCAAAAGTAATATTAAGACCCTAAACAAACATAAATAAGAAGTTAGAGAAGAAATCAGGAAGATCAGATGTTGAACGGTTCAAAACTGGCTAAGGTTGCTGTCAGCAACAACTTCATCGACCAAAGAGGATCGACCAAAATGTCTTTGGGACAGAATAGTGGGTTTTGGGGATTTTGGTCCGAAATCGGTCTTCCGGGGTTCGAATCGATCTGGAACATGGAGGAATGTTTAAGAATAGTATGAGGACACTACAAATCATGGAATTATCATAATCCAATAGTCTAAATAGAAAGCCCCAAATTGAGCTACTAAGTTCAAGAGACAAGCATCATAGCATGGATTGAAATTGATTGCATTGACATTGAAAAGGCATGCATTAGCTAAGGGAACTTATAGAAATTCGGTTAGGATCATATGCTAGTGATAAACATGTACATAGCATATTATATACCTCAGTTTGTACAAGATGGCATGATGGTAAGAAGAAAATCAAAGAATGTATATGTTAGGCTTGAAATGGGGGCATAGCATCAATAGATAGGTGAGAGGATCATAGGTTAAGCAAGAGTGGACACTTGGAGTGATGGTTGCAAGGTTGCAGCACCATCTCCAAGGTCTCAACAGCAAGAGAGGGGTAGAAAATAATAGAAAAAGATAGAATAGAGTGGAAGTGATGAATCATACCTTGTAGTTGTAGATGGAGATAAGAAGCAATGATTAACAATGAGTTTTGGTGGAATCTTCTTCACAAGTGCCTAGGAGTTGCTTTGGGAAGCTCCCCCCAATGTTCTCAGGAGTGAAAATGATTGCAATAAGGCTCAAAACACAAGGCTAGTATAAATAGAATAGGGAATATTCCAAGAATCATTAACTTGTCTGACTGGGAAACTTTGGTCGATGGTCCTTGGTCGATGGCATCGACCAAATAGGATCGACCAAAATATAATTCAACAGAAAAGTCAGGTTTAGTTCAACAACTTCACACAGGGTTTTGAAGGGCTATACAAGGTCAAATTGAATGGGGTTTTCTTCTACAATTCAATCAAGAAGTCTAGTTTCGGGGAATACCTTCGGATTGTGCACGGGAGTCCATTAGGTACTTCAACTAAATCATTCTTCTCCAATGCACAGATTTTCATTAAACACCGACAATGTACTCAAGTTAGGGGTATCATCATCAATGTCCATGGGTTCGGTCTCCGACTCATAATTATCAATCAAAAGGGTCCATAAGTCTCTTCTTCCACTGCTTTGGGTCTTCGGACCTAAAACAACAGTGGATCCGGGTTAGGGTCATGGTTAGAATAGGGCTTGATTTTACATTCTCCCCCCCCCTTAAAAGAAATTTCGTCCTCGAAATTGAAAGCGTACCTGTGCTTCCAAAATGATGAGGAAACTTCTCCTTCATATCTTCCTCCTTCTCCCAAGAAGCTTCTTCAGGGGTATGGTTCTTATATCGAATCTTCACCAAGGGGATGGTGTGATTCTGCAACTGCTTGTTCTTTCTGTCTAGGATCTCGGCTGGTCCTTCATCGTAAGAAAGATCGGCACTAAGTCCTTCGGGTGCTTGTTGTAGTATGTGTTCTGGGTTCTCTATGTACTTTCTAAGAATCAAAACATGAAACACATTGTGAACTCCAGCAAGAGATGGGGGCAAGGCCAAGCGGTATGCTACAAGTCCAGTCTTCTCCAAAATCTCAAAAGATCCAATGAAGCGAGGGCTAAGCTTTCCTTTCATATTGAATTTCATCATGTAACACTTTGAGGAAAACTTTCTCTCCAATTGGAAATTCTAAGTCGGTTCTTCTCTTGTCGGCATAAGATTTCTGTCTAGACTGGGCAGACTTGATCCTTTCTTTAATCATGTCAACCATATCACTTGTAGCTTCAATCATCTCTGGACCCAAGACTTTCCTTTCACCTGTCTCACTCCAATACAAAGGCGTCCTACAAGTGTTACCATACAAAGCTTTAAATGGAGCCATGCCTATTGTTGCTTGATAATTGTTGTTATAGGCAAACTCAACTAAAGCTAAGTGTTCATCCCAATTTCCACCCATGTCTACCACACAAGATCTAAGCATGTCTTCCGATATATGAATTGTCCGCTCAAATTGTCCATCAGACTGTGGATGATGAGCTGTACTCAGATTCAATTGGGTTCCTAAGGCTTTCTGCAAACCATTCCAAAACCTTGAGGTGAACCTAGGATCACGTTCAGAAACAATACTCACAGGCACTCCGTGTAGATGAACTACATTGTCCACATAAATCCTAGCTAGCTTATCCAAAGTGTAAGTGATCTTCATGGGAATAAAATGGGCTGATTTGGTCAACCTATCAAAAATCACCCACATAGTGTCATTTCCTTTACTTGTTCGAGGCAAGCTAGTCACAAAGTCCATTGAGATATCTTCCAACTTCCAACTAGGAATAGGAAGGGGCTGAAGCAATCCAGATGGAGGTTGACGAACGTCTTTCACACATTGACAAGTCTCACACTTGGCAACAAAATCTTCAACGTCAGCTTTCAAACCATTCCACCAAAAATGTTCCCTTAAGTCCTTGTACATCTTGGTACTTCTAGGGTGTACTGTAAAGATGGACTGGTGTGCTTCTTTCAATATTTCCTTCTTGATTCAATCAACAGCAGGCACATAGAGTCTACCTCTAAACAATAAAATACCATCCATAGATGTACTAAAAGCAGGGTCCATTTCTGAATTTAAGGCAATCTTCTCAATCTTCTCTTTCAACTCACGATCAGAACATTGCAAAGCAACAATTTTGTCTCTAAGGGTGGATCTTGCAGTCATGGCATAAAGAATACAATCTGAACCCTTAGGGACCACTTCCAAACCAAATCTTTCCATCGATGACAACAAAGGCAGACTCAAAGCATTCAAGTCTAATTCCTTCCTTTGGTTTTTCCTACTAAGAGCATCCGCAACTACATTTGCTTGACCTGGGTGGTACTGGATGTCACAACCATAGTCAGAGACCAATTCTAGCCATCTTCTTTGTCTCATGTTCAGCTCCTTCTGGGTGAAGAAGTATTTCAAACTCTTATGATCCGTGAAGATGGTGATCTTCTCACCGTACAGGTAATGTCTCCAAATCTTCAAAGCAAAGACAACGGCGGCAAGCTCTAAGTCATGAGTGGGGTAGTTTTGCTCATAATCCTTCATTGCCGAGAGGCATAAGCCACTACCTTACCATGTTGCATCAACACGCAACCCAAACCGATCTTGGAAGCATCAGTGTAGACTGTCAATCCACCGGAACTATCAGGTATAGTCAAAACCGGAGTGCTTGTCAATCTAACTTTCAGCTCTTCGAAATTCTTCTCGCAAGCTTCAGTCCACACAAACTTCTCTTCTTTTCTAGTTAGCTTAGTCATAGGGGCAGCCAACCTAGAAAAGTTCTCAATAAATCTCCTATAGTATCCCGCCAATCCAAGGAAACTTCTTATCTCAGTCACGATCTTCGGTCTTTCCCAATCAGAAACTGTTTGCACCTTCTCAAGATCCACACGAATACCTTCGGCTGAAGCAACATGGCTAAGAAATACTACCCTTGAGAGCCAAAAGTCACACTTGCTAAACTTAGCATAGAGTTTCTTTTCTCTCAACCTTTGCAATGTGAAGTTCAGGTGCTTCGCATGCTCTTCTTCATTCTTTGAGTAGATCAAGATGTCATCAATGAAAACGATAACAAACTTATCGAGCACATCATGAAATACTCGGTTCATGAGGTCCATGAAACACGGCAGGAGCATTAGTTAAGCTGAAAGGCATAACTCTAAATTCATAATGTCCATACCTTGTTCTAAATGGTGTCTTAAAAATGTCACTTGACTTCACTTTCAACTGATGATATCCTGATCTCAAATCAATCTTCGAGAAAATAGCCGCGCCTTTCAACTGATCAAAAAGATCATCAATTCGGGACAGCGAGTATCTATTCTTGATTGTCAACTTGTTCAACTCCCAGTAATCAATGCACAAACGCATACTACCGTCCTTCTTCTTTACAAACAAGACTGGAGCTCCCCAAGGCGATACACTTGGCTGCACAAAACCTCTCTAAGAGTTCATTCAATTGTGTTTGCAACTCTTCAAGTTCGGTAGGTGCCATTTTGTAAGGAGCCTTAGATACTGGAGCCGCTCCAGGAGTTAAGTCTATGGAGAACTCAACTTCCCTATCAGGGGGCAATCCTGATAGGTCATCTGGAAATACATCAGCAAAATCACCAACAACCCTGACTTCTTCAAGTCTCTTTCCTTCTCTAACCTTGCTTCCAGGTGAAGCACTTTCCACTAAAGCATGGACTTGCATTAAAGCAGTCAAGGTCTTCTTGCTAATTCTTCCCTTCTCTCCTTGAAATTCGAAAACTGAATTCTCTTCCACACGAAACTGGATCTTCTTCGAAGAGCACAAGATCACGGCATTGTAGAAGGTCAACCAATCGATTCCCAGAATTACATCAAAATCTCTCATGTCAAACAATACAAGATTTGCCTTCAGGTTCCTTCCACAAATTAAAATAGGGCAATCTTATAACACTTTATCTAGTTTAACAGCAGACCCAACAGGGGTACTAATAGAAAAACAACTAGATAAACACCAAGGTGTTAGGTTAGTCTTCAAAGCAAAAGTAGATGATATGAATGAGTGGGATGCACCCGTATCAAATAATACAAATGCTGGAAAAGAAGTAACTAATAGAGTACCTGTGACAACATCGTGGCAAGGATCTTGTTCAGCACTAGATATGCTAAATACTCTGCCAAAGGGAGGGGCAGGGGCAGGAACAGGAGCACTCTTCATGATAGGAGCGTAAGGTTGGGCTGGTTTCTTTGGGCAAAAGCGGGCATAATGGCATGTCTGCTTGCAGAGGGAGCAAGTGGAATCTCTTGGTCCAACAGGAGCTGCAACAGGGGGAGGTCTCTGAAATGCAGGCCTAAGATTCACCATCCCAGGTCGAGGAGGATGTGTAGCTCCTAAATGTCTAACTCCACTAGATTGACCATGATGGCCCACAGGAAAAGAATTAGAACTCTTGCCAAAATTCCTTGGCTGAAAGGCAGGAGTAGGGTAAGGAGCAGGTCTAGCAAAACGACGATCAGTGCCATCTACAAAGCCAAGCGGCCTAGATTGCCAGGGTCTCTGAACTCGAGCATTTTCCTTCTCATTTTCTTCAAGCTTCTTCAAGTTTTGGACCACCTGAGCATATCCCTCTAGAGGCAAGACAGTGAGGTATGCCTTGATAGAAGGCCGCAAACCCTTGGAAAGCTTTTTTGCCTTAGCATCATCGGACTTGATGGATTCGGTGGCGAAGAAGAAAAGTTCTTCAAATTTTGTTGATACTCAAGCACAGACAAGGTACCCTACACTAAGGCCATGAACTCGGCCTCCTTGGCATCTTTTACGGCTTCCGGAAAGTAGTTCTTGCAAAATGCTTCTTTAAACTTCTCCCAAGAGACAACACCGGCATTCAAATTCTCGAGGATAGGCCTAGTGGAGGTCCACCATGCATTAGCTTCATGCTGAAGCTTCTGCTTAGCAAACAACACTTTCTGAGCATCAGAACATTGCAAATGTCTGAAGGCTTTTTCCGATTCTTGAAGCCACTTGTTTGGAAAGAAATTGTCCTTTGTTACTCCAGTAAAAGAAGGTACTTCTAACTTTAGGAAACTTTCCATCAAACGGGTGTGGGGTGTCCCGATGAATCTTTTCACAAGGGGGGCTGCAGCGCTAGAAGTCCCAACTCCGGCACGATTCTCATTGTAAAGGGTAGCAAAACCAGCCATCATTTGGTTAAATTGAGCAGCCTGCTGTTGCATCATGTTGGTCATGACCCTGGCGATATCTCTAAAACTTCCGATACCGGGGGCACCAAGAATGCCATTTGTGGTGTGGCTATCTTCCTATGTTTGCTGGTCAGAGCCCCCAGTAGGTGTTTCCTCATTTCCGGCGCTACAAGATCCAACGAAACGGTTTCTAAGAAGGACCATTCTGCAAGAATTAAAGATAGGGACACCAAATTCAAATCTGTCAAAAACAACTTGATCAATGATTAGGATACTCAAATCATGGTTAGAATTATCAATATAGCAATCAAATAAGTCAACATTGGTCAAAATCTAAAGGAATAAATCAAAAATCAAAAATTCCCAAAAACAGCCCAAGGCAGCAAAATGACCAATTTTGGTCGATGCTCCTTGGTCGATGGCATCGACCAAAGCATCGACCAAAGAGGATCGACCAAAATAGTTTTGCGCAAAAAATCAGATTTACAGGGCCCAGTTCTCATTTCATTTCCATTCCTCACTCTACCATTTCGAGTTTGGCTCTGGGGAAAGCGATTTTCTAGGGTTCTTAAGGGTTCTAAGACTTGATTCAAGACTTCAACCACACTTGCAAATTTCTTTTGATCATCAACTCAAGTAAGTTCTCTTTCTTTTTCTCTTTTCTTTCAAATTTCATTTACCATAGACATGTTTCTCTTCAAAACTGAATAATGCTTGTAGCTAATGGTTAGAATCATGCATAGAGGTGTTTAGAAACATGTTCCTATTAGTTTCCAAGCAAGACCAAGCTCAAAACACAAGATTGCACACACTTTGGTTCCAAAATCACTATTCAACTCACAAAAACCCAACTTTACAAAAACTTGTCCCATTTTCAAACCAAAAGGAATTTTAACATGAAACAAATTTCTACATGACTGATTCACTATGGGGAAGGTGTTCCCACTTTTCGTTTGATCAAATTCCAATTTTTCAAAAATCACAAACGCAAGCCAAAAGAGGGATTTTCTCTCTCCTACTTGCTGAATTTTCACTTTGGAGATGTCAAAATGATGGATTTTCACCAAACGAAGTGTTCCAGCATGTTTCTTCAAGTCTTATGCACATGTTAGAGTAATCGAACCGAAATTTTATCAAGATCGAAATTTTCCAAAAATTTACAAAAATGCCCTTCATTTAACAATTACACACTAGGACTAATCCAAATGAAATTCTTTCCTTGTTTCTACAGATTCACTATGCCTAGAGGAGGGCGACGGGCTGATAGAGGTCGAGGACACGTTCCCTGGTCAGAGATTACGGACGAGGAGCATTTCACTACTCCTATGGATGAGTTTCTACATGAGTACTATTTCCATGACATACCGATCGAGCATGGACGGTTGGTTGTTGTGGATGAGTTAGAGACGTTTCACATACGTGAGAGGCTGGAGGCTATGGATTGGCTTCATTTGTACACCACGGCATATCCGGTCTATCCAGATCTCATCAAGTACTTCTATAGTAACCTGACTTACCACATCGAGGATGATCCACGAGATGGTTCTAGGATCATCATGGACTCTATGGTTGGAGGTAGGGAGATCAGCTTTACTACTAAGACACTGGCTCGCATCTTGGATGTCTCGATTGTATGAGATTCCCGTTGGTGGATTCTCGCCGGTACATACATCACAGAGGCTATTCTTCCCTATGAGGCATACGAGGTATGCATGACTCTATGGGATGACATTAGCTGCTACACACCTCGGAGTGGTACCGCGATGCGTCCTTCAGCTCGAGTTATTGCTCGCATAGTCGGGCGAAACATCCTTCTGAAGGCGGGGCACCACAGCAAGGTGTCGGCGATGGAGGCACTGGTTATCTACAGCATGTACACTGGAGTGCAGATTGACTTAGCCTACATCATGCAGAACATCATGATTGATTGGATTGAGTTTCCTGGGGATAGGAACTTGGCTTTCGGTTGACTTTTGACATGTATTTTTGAGCATTTTGATGTGGACTTGAAGGATACACCAATGATTCAGGGCCGAGACATAGGCGAGGACATCAGCTCATGGTTGATTAGGAAGATGGGGCTCCACGATGCCGCCAGATCAGAGGATGAGGATGACATCGATGAGGCATCAGAGGATGATGACTCAGAGGATGAGGACATCGACGACGATGATGGTGATGATGATGATGAGCATGAGGATGATGATGATCAAAGAGATGATGATCGGTGTCACGCCCTCCCAGCCGGTACCCTATCTGGCATACCCGAGAGTGTGATCCACACCCGAAGATCAGGTATCGAGTGATCAACCTCCCACATAAACAATAACATAATCATGAACAATCATAACATGAGTGCGGAAGATAAATCATAGATCCAATAAAGAAAGAATGAATCATAAATGAATCAGAATACTAAATATAATCAGAGTATCAAACAGATAAGTAAAGCGAGGCAAAAATCCCACTTTACAACCAGCGGAAAAGTAGCTCTAAAAGAATAAACTAGACAAAACCTAATCCCAGTAACAAGTACATTGGGTAACTAAATTGTTCTCCACTTTATAGACAACATCCTTGTAAGTGTAAATCTCATAAATAGCACAAGGACGCTTCCACTCAATGGTCGGACTAAGCATCGTACGGAGCATAACCACTCGCGGAATCTTCCGAGTAATTGTGGTAACCGCAATCACCTTCCCGGAGATATGCCTCTTCGCCTTGCGCTTCTTCATAGGGACCGTCATAGTACTCGGTGACTGCAGGATAGTCTAACAACATTGTACAATAAAGGAATGAGTTTCAAAGAAACTCGGTAAGACCGATTAAAAATCCATAATAACATAAATGGCGAGGATTCCGGAACAAACATAAATGCAATATGATATGAGACAAACAATGAATGAATGAATCTAACTCTATGTATGCTGGTCTCTATTGGCGGACATGCTTTAAGTCATAGCACCGTACTTCTTTAGGAAAGTCCACTCACATCCTCAACCATTTAAGATATCTTGGATTCTCTCACGGATCATTTCACCGGTCTTGAGCAGCTGATTGGTAATGGGTCCTTCATCCCTCAGGACAAACCATGGTAGGGGGTTAAGTCAACACACTCTCTCACAACCATTTGGTATAAGTACTTGGCGCATGTCGGGGTAAAACCTAGCCAAATGCAAGTCTTCTACTTAGTTACATCAAGTCGGATCCAGATACTTCCATTCCTCGTCCCCGACGATCCTTTCCGGTATCCTTCACACTAGAGTCGGCGTATCCTATGGCACCGACCAACTCGGACTACGGACTCATCAACCCTATTGATCATCCACATATGGTAAACGGGAAGCTCTCACGTCCTCTCACGGGTTGGTTACCGGTCTTAAGCGCCCGTGAGCCCAAGTCTAATCATATGCAACCCTACCAATAAATGGCCCCCACAATGTGATTCCTGTCCTCTCACGGGTTGGTTACCGGTCTTGAGCGCCCATGAATCCCCATTGCTACCACGGGTCGTTCGGTCTCAATACCCCTCCGATTAGGGTCGACATAACAGGACATCCTAGCCAAACACTACTAGACAATCCTAGATATGTCATCCAACAGTTTAGGAACGTGTCCAGAGGGCATCTCCGGAAACATCCCATAATATTCCCGTAGTAGTCCAAGGACAGAAGTGTCGAAAGGACACCTCTCCTTTCCAAACCATACTTAAGCATACACATGCATCAATTCATATCATCACATATATGGTAACTTCATATATGGAAAGAAATCAGTAATTACAATCACTTGTATAACATTGGTAAGTAAATCATACATGAATCAATTTAATATGAATAAGTAATGCTACGTAATCAAAGTTATGCAACAGTAGAATATCATTGTAAGAATCTAATTTAGGAATCATATCTATGATATTCAAATATAGAAACTAGATTCATGCTATCTATGTAATTAAGGAAATAACCATCCTTACCTTTTATAGCTCGCAAAGGAATCCTAAGAAATCAAGTAAGATCTCGGCAAACTTGAGAAGAAGGTCCTAAACAAGTATATACAACATATTAGGAAAGATCCCTAACAGAAAAGATACCAAAACATCCAACACGGACCAATTCCGGAGTTGCTTTGTACTCATTGGTCGAGTGGATTGGTCGAGTGGTCCAGCGACCAATCGGTCGACCAATGCGAGACGATAGCCTAAAAAAACAGAGTTTTAAGATATGAAATCCGAATTTGGTGGTTCAAAAGGGTACTAATCAAGGGGTAGACTACATCAGTAGTATTCTAACATATAGGGGACCTCAAAACACTAATCCAATCAAGATATCAAGATCCAAATTAGGAAACAAAAAGTTACCATAATTAAATCAACCATGGATCTTGATGAATTTGAAATAGAAAACAAAGACAAGAACAATAGGAGGATGGATCATTGCTTTCGGTAATGGTATCATGAAAACATACATAGATCTTCATGGAATAAGGCTTAGAAGTATAAATCTAAATAAGGAAATAAAACCTACCATATATGTAACTACCATGCATCATGAAGAACACATAGTATGGTAGAAAAGAACAACTAGAAATCTATAGATTATGGATCATGGAAAGAAAACACAGTAATTAACTACTAACATGATCAACATAGAAGATCCAAAGAGATCAGAATTCAGATTAGAAGTTTAACAAAGATTAGATCATGGTTTGATCATGATTCCTTCAAAAGCTTGCAATGATCATGGTTAAGATCATTGTTCTAGCCTCAAATCCTTAGGATGATCATGAGAACATGTTCAGAGATGTTTGCAACAGAGAATGCAGCATCTCTTCTACTGTCTCAACTCAAAAAGGAAAGAAAAACAGAGATGGAGGAGAAGAAGAGAGAGTAGACATACCTTTTGATGCAAAAGAAGAGTTTCGACGAAGATCCGTCAAGAAAACACCAAGGATGCAAGAGAGATGACTTGCGAGAGGTCTTTGGTTCGTTCGAGAGTTTGGAGGCAGAAAATACGAAGTGGACTCGAGATTGGACTTAAATAGAGCAAGAACAACCTAATTGCCAAAGACAGCACTCATTGGTCGAGTGGGTTGGTCGACTGGCCCAGTCGACCAATCAGTCGACCAATGCTGACAGCAAGACCAAAACAGGGAATTGAAGGTCCAGATCAAATCCAATCTTAAAGGGGTTTTGCACACAAGTCAAGTGACTTACCTAATAGGTAGAAATGCCTTCAAACCAAGATAGAGAGCACTCCAAGTCCATCAACTAATTAGATCTTCATCAGGATTCAGTTTCCATAAATAGAACCTCATCATCAACTTTCATGGATTCAAAGCCAGACACCAAGTCCTCTACTGGGATGGCCCAAAGCTGACTTCTTACTTTACTTCGGGTCATCGGACCTACAAATAACAAGGTTTCCGGGTCAAGGTTAGGGCTGGGTTTTACAATCGGGGTCAGGATGAGATTCCGAGACACAAGCAGATTCCTACTCCACGATTTTCTGAGATCGGAGGTCCATCTCACACGACTTCTAAGGCTCCAGGTGTGGCTTCCATCAGTCATCGATTCATTCCATACTTGAGAGGATCAAGGCTCGTCAGGAGGCTATAGAGGCTGGACAGAGGAGGATGGTGTCATATATGTGCACCCTAGGTGAGAGGTTTGCACGACTGGAGGAGGAGTTCAGATCTAGGAGGGATCAGACAGATCGTCGGAGTCGATCACCTAGATAGATAGTACTAGGAGTTTCCTTTTATGCTTTCTTGGATGTATTTCTTTTCAGATTTGTAAAACTCTCTAATGTGATTAATGAAGTTCAGTTATTTTGTTTACATTATTGTGTCTTATTCAGGAATCAATTTGTGCTTCATTAATTTGGTTTCTAATCCAGGTTATCTATTATTCACCTCTAAGAGCACTTGAGTCACTTTTGGATTTGTGACTTGGAATGTTTCGTCATCGTTTCTGTGGTCGGGGTTCTACTTGATCATGGGCTTTGATACCAATCTGTCACATCCACCCAGCCGGTACCCTATCTGGCATACCTGGGAATGTGATCCACAGTCCAAGGATCAAGAATCGAGGGACCATGCCTCCCACATACACGATAACACAATCATGAACAATAATAATCAAGGTAAAAGCAAACAAATAATAGATATCAAGAATAAGATAAGATTCAACTAATCATAGTGCGGAAGTAGATAATATTAATGTGTAAGTGTAATCATAAGGACGAGAGAATAAGTGAAAATCACTCTCTTAAAGCAGCGGAAATGTAGTAATAATCAAGTTAGTTACAATCCCAAGTTTAAAAAGTAATCCATAGAAAGTTAATTACATATCCAAATGTTCCATAATAAACCAGGGAAATGGGGCACTAGACAAGGGTTTCTTCTATCCTAATGATCGTCTCCTCATAGGTGTGGATGAAGAAAGCCCAGCTCGGCCACTGTTGCACAATGGTGGGGCTAACCCTGGTACGCAGAATAATCCTCTTCGGCACCATAACTTTGATCCTCACCGTAGCTACCACCCGGAGGGTAGTATGAGGAATCAAGGTTTGTCTTATAGAATGAGCCATTAGAGTCTTCGATACCTGCAGGATAATCTAACAACAATTGCAGAAAAGGAATGAGTTCAAAAGAACTCAGCAAGGCAGTTATTCCATAATCCAAAATCATATAAATATAGATCATAACATAATGCAATGTGATATGAGACATATGATGCAAATATGATTCTAATTTTATGAATGCTAGTCTCTATGGTAGACATGCTTTAAGTCATAGCACCATATTTCTTTGGGTAGTCAGTCACTCTCCCTCAACCCATTCCGTATCTTGGAATGCCGTAGTAATTGGGTAAAGTCCTCTCAAACCATGGTAGGGGAATCAGTCACCTCTCTCTCACATCACCATTTGGTATAAGTATTGGCGCATGTCATGGTAAAGCCTAGCCCAATGCAAGTCATCTACTCAGTCATATCAACTCAGATCCAAATACGTCCATTCCTCGCCCTAGGCAATCCTTTCCGGTATCCTTCACACTAGAGTCAGTGTAATCCCAGATTACGAACTCATCAACCCTATTGGTCATCCACAAATAGTAAACGGGAAGCTCTCACGTCCTCTCACGGGTTGGTTACCGGTCTTGAGCGCCCGTGAGCCCAAGTCTAGCTACTTGCAACCCTACCAATAAATGGCCCCTTTCCGGTATCCGTAGAATGGTTTATGTCCTCTCCCGGGTTGGTTACCGGTCTTGAGCGCCCATCATCCCATACACTACCACGGGTCGTTCGGTCTTAATGCCCTTCAGATTCGGCTTTGACACGACAAGGACAATCCTAGCCACACAAGTAGACAATCCTATGTATGTCATCTAATAACCCGGGAAAGTGTCTATAGGCACCTTCGGAGAACATCCCATACTATTCCCTCCGATGCCCAAGTACATAAGCGTCAATAGGACACTCCCCAATCCCAAGTTATACTTAGGCAATCACATATTCAAGTCCATCATTTCTCATACATTCAATACATCTTTATGATAAAGGTAAATTCATAATATTGAAATGATTCACCATGAACACAAGTAACAAGAATAATAAATCATTATGACCAAAGTATATGAATCGCAATATTACTGTTCTAAAACATGTATAGCAGTCCTATAATATTCAAGAACAAATAAGAGATTATGCTTAATAAGTATAAGTACCAAAACATAAGTTCATAGCCTAGGTGTTTATGGAGATAACCATCCTTACCTTAGGTTGAGTTGATGATGAATTGAGAATTACCAAGAAATGGTCCAAAAGTAATGTTAAGACCCTAAATAAACATAAATAAGAAGTTAGAGAAGAAATCGGGAAGATCGGATGTCGAATGGTTTAAAACTTGCTAAGGTTGCTGTCAGCAACAACTTTGGTCGATGGTCTTTGGTCGATGGCATCGACCAAAGAGGATCGACCAAAATGTCTTCGGGATAGAATAATGGGTTTTGGGGATTTTTGTTCGAAATTAGTCTTCCGGGGTTCGGATCGATCTGGAACTTGGAGGAATGCTTAAGAACAGTATGAGGACACTACAAATCAAGGAATTAACATAATCCAATGGTCTAAATAGAAAGCCCCAAATTGAGCTACTAAGTTCAAGAGACAAGCATCATAGCATGGATTGAAATTGATTGCATTGACATTGAAAAGGCATGCATTAGCTAAGGGAACTTATAGAAATTCGATTAGGATCATATGCTAGTGATAAACATGTACATATCATACTATATACCTCAGTTTGTACAAGATGGCATGATGGTAAGAAGAAAATCAAAGAATGTATATGCTAGGCTTGAAATGGGGGCATAGCATCAATAGATAGGTGAGAGGATCATAGGTTAAGCAAGAGTGGACACTTGGAGTGATGGTTGCAAGGTTGTAGCACCATCTCCAAGGTCTCAACAGCAAGAGAGGGGTAGAAAATAATAGAAAAAGATAGAATAGAGAGTGGAAGTGATGAATCATACCTTGTAGTTGTAGATGGAGATAAGACGCAATGATTAACAATGATTTTAGGTGGAATCTTCTTCACAAGTGCCTAGGAGTTGCTTTGGGAAGCTCCCCCCAACTTTCTGAGGAGTGAAAATGATTACAATAGGGCTCAAAACACGAGGCTAGTATAAATAGAATAGGGAATATTCCAAATATCATTAACTTGTTTGACTGGGAAACTTTGGTCGATGGTCCTTGGTCGATGGCATCGACCAAAGAGGATTGACCAAAATATAATTCAACAGAAAAGTCAGGTTTAGTTCAGCAACTTCACACAGGGTTGCTATACAAGGTCAAATTGAATGGGGTTTTCTTCTACAATTCAATCAAGAAGTCTAGTTTCGAGGAATACCTTCGGATTGTGCACGGGAGTCCATTAGGTACTTCAACTAAATCATTCTTCTCTGATGTGCAGACTTTCATTAAACACCGACAATGTACTCAAGTAAGGGGTATCATCATCAATGTCCATGGGCTCGGTCTCCGACTCATAATTATCAATCAAAAGGGTCCATAAGTCTCTTCTACCACCGCTTCGGGTCTTCGGACCTAAAACAACAGTGGATCCAGGTTAGGGTCAGGGTTAGAATAGGGCTGGATTTTACATTGAATGCATCCAATCGGGTCACAAGATCCTAAGAAAGCCTCCGAATGGGTTCGCTTTGTCTTATGCCGGCCAACCGTCAAGCCTTAGAATCCCTCAATGATGATGCACTCATCCGCATTTCTACCAGGTAATTAATTTTTCTGGTTCAACAATCTCTCGATTACGGCGTTCTTCACAATTCTATGACAATTTTCCACTTTCTCAGGATTGCCGTGGATAATTTTCATCAACAAATTGAGGCCCTGAACCAAGTGGGTCGCAGTGGATCCCGACTTCAATATTATGATGAACAAATGAGGTTGGCAGACTTAGAGATTGCCTGATTGAAGAAGGAGGCGGCTGCGCTTGAGGAGGAGAATGCCACTGTCGATCGTCTCAAGAAGGGTCTTGACTTGGCAAGCAGCCGCATTGGAGCCCTAAACCATGAGTTGAGAAAGCAAGAAGGGATCTCTGCTGAATTTGGCAGGAGGGTCGATGTCTTGACTAAAGAGAAAGAAGATCTTCAGAAGATGATCATTCCCTCCAAGCCCAAACATCTATCACAGAATCTTCGGAAAGCCTGTGTTTGTAAATACTTGAACAACGTTCCCTTCAGCAAACTGATGCTTCCCTACAACACTCAGGCCTATCGGGAGGGGCAGAATGATGTGTGGAAGGCCATTCTCTCGGCTGATCCTTCTTTTGACACTACTTCCTTCAAGGAGGTATGTCATTTTGAAGTTTTTGAGAAGCTTGAGATGCCTCCTCCCCAATGGGCCCAGGAAGATGACGATCCTTATCAGGCCGATATGGATCTCGATTTATATCTTAGCGACTCTCTGCCCCTTTTTGATACTGAGGCAGTCGGTGAGAATCAGAACCTTTGGGAGCAAGCCCCAATGAATTTATGAATATCTGACTTCTTGTCTTAAGAATTTCATACTTATAACCATAGTTGATTTGTGGGATTTCCTTTTCGGGAATATCCAGAATATGATGGCTTGACTCCATCAGAAATAGCCTAATCTTCCTTCGGAGCCCTATCGAATCTTGACAAAGAACAGCGTTCAGGACAAGCCTTGGCTTTGTCCTTCGGAAGCCTCACTCGGTACAAACCGATGCTTCGTTGTTGGGAAGTCTCACTCGGTGCAAAACCGATGCTCCATTCTTCGGAAATCTCATTCGGTAAAACCGATGCTCCATCTTTGGGAAGTCTCACTCGGTAAAACCAATGCTTCCTCTGAGGGTCTTATTCGGTTTCCTAAAGCCCTGCTTTGGGAAACTTAAAGTTTCCCTACTATCATGATCGATTCATGTCTTCTGACTTTTGCAAATGCTACGTTTGGCACGATCCTTCTGGAGAAAACCAAAGGTTCTTCCTCGTAATTATTTATGGGTTAACCTTCCCCAGAAATTTTAACGTTCCATCGCATTTATTGCAATTGGGCGACGGTTCGTTTCTCGAGCTGCGCTCCTTTGTAACTAGTGTTTAACTTTCCACGTGGAAGCTTGCGATGGCCCTAACTCATTTATGTCAAATTTGAAAGGTCATTAATCTGTAGCCGTTGATCTTGGATCCGTCGATCGGTACTCGAACCATCACTCTTTCTTGGCCGTTGATTTGTCTAAGTCATGCCTCTTTGCACCACCTCCTGGGGTTATTTAAACCCCTTCGACATACTACAGACCTCATTTTCATTCTTTGCGAACATAGCAGTGCCTGAAGACTGAAAATTCCTTCTTCATCATTCTCTTTACTTTCATACTTCTTTCTTGAAGACTTCTTGCCTGAAGACTTGTAGCAAAGCTCTGAACAAGTAAGTTTCTTCTTCTTCTCGTTCTTTTCTTTTTGATTTTCTAGTTTCTTCTCCCTGAGGAACTTTGAAGCAAAATGCTTGGGGTAACTAGCTCCAAAATCATCGTTTTGGCATCAGAATCCCTTTTTTTGACGTCAAAGAGTATTTCTGAGCATTCTTAGGAGAAGACCAACACTTTGTTCCCTTCTTGACCGCCTTGTAGACTCTTAGGGTTTTTTATCCTGCATTTTGAAAAGGGTGCCTGTTCTTTCTTTTCAGTGCCTCCAAGGTGTAACCCGAATTCCATTTGGGAAAAGGCTGCCAAGAAGACTACCTCAGTAGAGAAAAAGGTTGTTCGGTCTGAAGAGGTAAACGTTGTTCCCTCTTCTGATGTTCAAACCCCAAAAGCATCAGCTGCCACCTCGTTAGCATCTTCCTCAGAGAAAAAGATCATTCAGTCTGAGGAGGAAAGCATAGTGCCCTCTCATGATGTTCGGATCCCGGAAGCTCCAGCTATTGCCTCACTGGCATCTTCCTCCAAGTCTCCCTTAGCCATGGAGGTTCCTACCCCGATGATGGAGGATCGGGTAATTTTCTAGGAAGCCGAGGGTGTTGCTCCTATGAAAAAAGGCCCTCGTTCAGATGATGAGGTGTATAGGCCTTCTTGGTCGTTGAAGAGGTCTGACTTTGTGACGGGCAACTTTGAAAAGGTGTTGGAGTGGTGCACCTTTGCCCAGATGCTTGCCGAAAGCAGGGCATTCAACGCTATCCCTGATTAATAATGTAAGTATTGTCTTTCTGTCTTCTTTCTTTCTGAAACGTCCTTAAGTTCTGAATAACTTTTGTAATACTGCAGGAGTATTGCTGATAACTTCCACAAACAAGTGGAGTCAGCTATTCGGATTGGGAGATTGCATGCGGATCTTTCCAAGCTTGGGGAGGAAGCCAAAGCTAGAGATGCTGAGAATGAATGCCTTTGGGACAAGCTCTAAGACGTGGCCAGAGTGAAGAATACAAAGATCAAGTAGCTTTCCTCGGCTCCGGATGCTGCTAATGAGAGCATTCGCAGCCTAGAGAGAGAGGTTGAAAGGCTCTCGGGAGCACTGAAGGAATTTGGAGCAAAGATCATCGAACTCCAAAGGTAGGCAGGCAGCTCCTTCTAAACCCGAAAATATTCCCGTCGACGTTCGGAGGGCCTGCATTTTCAAATACTTGCATAGTAAGCCTTTTGATGATTTGTTGGATATCTATCATTTGCAAGCTTACCGAGAAGGGAAGAATGAAGTCTGGAAGTTGATCCTGAAGAGGGATCTGAGCTTTGACACGGCTCCTTACCAACTGCACGACCATCCCGAAGTATTTGGAGAACTGCAACTCCCTCTTCCTGTCTGGGCCGAAGACTTGGAGGATATGCCAACTGCAGATCCGGATATATTGCTATATCTTGACGATTCTCCTCCTTTGACCCCTTTTAGGGATGTGGTCTATGGAGAGCCTGTCCCGAATGTCAACCAGGCTGCAGATCAAGCTTCGGTATCGGTTGAAAAGGGCAAAGGAGATGAAGCCTAGAGTTCATCGTTCCTCCCGTTCTTCATTCTTCTTGCTTTTACTTGGGGGAAGCTTACGGAACTCTTCGCAATCTTCCCTGGAAAAGCTAGATGAAGGGTATGGAATTGCAGAGTTTTTCCCGAGCTTTTGTAGGTGGGAGCTTATGGAACTCTTCGCAATCGCCGAGGATGAGGGATCTTGCTTTGGTTTTTCTTCCCGACTCTGTTTCGACAAGAGGAAGCTGCTTTGGTTTTTCTTCTCGACTCTCCTTCGACAAATTGAAGCTTATGGAACTCTTAGAATTTACCGTTGTTTGACCGAATGAAGAAATTGACCTTGACAATTGTTGTCTCATATGTATCCTTTCTAAGAAAAACTTTTTGTTATTGTAAAGGTTGGCCCCTTCTGGTCTTTAAAGAAATAAAGAATTAACTTTATCCTTATATTTTGTCGATCATTGGAGATCTTGTCACATCAACCCTAAGGGTACCCTATCTGGATTACCCGGTGGAGTGATCCACAGCCCAAAAGATCAAGTTTAGGAACGATCGTATCCATTTAGCACAATAATTTAATCAAAAGCAAGAATGAATCAAAATTTTCAAATAGCTTAATAATAAAAGTCAAGGAAGAATCTCAGAAGCATCACAAAGAG
Organism: Hakea prostrata; assembly: GCF_041222555.1. Classification (NCBI taxonomy): domain Eukaryota; kingdom Viridiplantae; phylum Streptophyta; class Magnoliopsida; order Proteales; family Proteaceae; genus Hakea; species Hakea prostrata. The sequence continues at coordinate 28,592,018 of NC_142608.1, read as the reverse complement.
CATCAGAGTGCGGAAAGATACTAATAAAATAATTAATCAAAATGTGAAATGAGGCGGAAATCCATTCTACAATAACAATGGAAGGTAGATCGAGATAAGGTGCGGGTTACAACCAGTTCTTAAAAGAAAAGGGAAAGGAAAGGTAAACAACTAAATTACAGTTTCTTCTAACTTATACAATATTTCCTAAATAACAAAATTATAAGAAACTAAGCCAGGCCGCATCTGCTCTTGACAAATATCAATCTCGGACTGCTAATCTTTATCAACGTGTTCACCGCCACCAGTGTGGTACGAGTCACCAACTTGGTCTTCGAGTGTTGGACTGTCACAATCAACAGTAGTAGTACCTGCAGAAAAAGTCTAACAAAATATGTTGCAAGAAGGAGTGAGTTCAAAAGAACTCAGCAAGGTAGTCATTCCATAAAACATAAGCCATATGATACAAACCATAACATGATGCAATATGATATGAAACACATGATGCAAGTATGGTTCTAACTCTATGAATGCTGGTCTCTAAGGTAGACATGCTTTAAGTCATAGTACCATACTTCTTTAGGTCGTCTGTCACTCCCCCTCAATCATATAAGATATCTTGGGTCTGCCGGGGTAATTGGGTAAAGTCCTCATCAAACCATGGCTGGGGGTTAAGTCACCACTCTCTCACATCACCATTGGTATAAGTACTGGCGCATGCCACGACGTAGCCTAGCCCAATGCAAGTCATCGACTCAATCGTATCATGTCAGTCGACCAAGGCAGTCGACCAAGACTTGTTAACAATGGGCAGAATTTAAGATTTGGCCTGAACTGACCTTCCGGTGCTCCGATCGACACAAAATTTGGAGAGCATGATTATAACAATATGAGGACACTACACACCAAATTTCATGATGATCCAACGGTCCAATTGAAAACCCCCAATTTGAAACCCTATGTTCTATATGCTAAATATCAATAATTGAATTGGAATTGATTGTATTTGCAAGGAATGATGGGGAATCAATTAAGGGAATGATAAGAACTAAATTAGAATCGTGAATTCATAATAATCTAGACTTAACATGCATCTACATATCAGTTTTGAATCAAGAATAGGTTGAAATGAAAGGAATCAAAGCAATGAAATGCAAGCAATCCTAATGGGAGCATAATATAGCGAGAGTGGGGTGATAATCATGGAATTGAAAGAGGGAAACTCATGGTTAAGAGTTTGCAAGGTTGCAGCACTTCAACCATGGTCTCAAGAGTAGAAATTAATAAGAGATTGAGTAGATTAGAAGAAGAAGAAGAGAATCCATACCTTGAGTTGATGATTGAGGTATAAAACTAATGATTGGAGTCAAAGATCTTCACAAACACCAAGGAAAGCCCAAGAGAGTGACACTTTTCGTTCTCTGGAGTGCCAATGATTGGGGTAAACCTTCATTTACGAGTTCCAAAAAGGTAGGGTCAAATTGGAAAGTAATTTTGTGAATTTTCGAATTTCATTACTACTGGTCGACTGGCTGGTTGATTGGTCAGTCAACCAAGGCATGAACAGCAACTTCGGAAAGAGATTCGGAGGGCTATACGGGGTCAAATTGACTGGGGTTTTCTCCTACAAGTCAATCAAGAAGTCTAGTTTCCAGAAATACTTTTGGATTGAGCATGGGAGTTCATTAGGTGCTTAAAATAATTCAATATTCTTCGATGCGCAAGAAGAATTGGCCAGACATAGTTCAGCAACTTCGGACAGAGATTCGAAAGGCTATACGGGGTCAAATTGAGTGGGGTTTTCTTTTACAAGTCCATCAAGAAGTCTAGTTTCGGGAAATACCTTCGGATTGAGCATGGGAATTCATTAGGTCCACCAACTAAGCTCATCTTCTTCAGGCAGCAGATTCAAAACTAACATTGACAATGCTCTCAAGTGAGAAGCATCATCGACAATGTTCAAGGGCTTGGGGCTCCGACACCAAATCATTAATCAAAAGGGTCCAAAAGTCTCTATTTCCCCCAATTCGGGTCAAACACCATGTCTTCCTTAAAGAGGGTCCACAAGGACAACTTTCATCATTTCGGGACATGGATCTACCCTAAGGGAAAGATCGGACATGATTTCCTAAGGCTCCCAAGGTAATAACACTGAAATCAAGGTCCAACTTCAGGGTCTAACATGAAACAAGTCTTTCTTCACCCAAAACAAATAGGGTGCCCCGGGCTAGGTTTGTGCTGGATTTCACATTCTCCCCCCCTTAAAATAATTTCGTCCTCGAAATTGGGAGAGTACTAGGCTTTCGAAAGAGATGGAGATACATCGCTTTTACCTTGACTTTCTTCTCCCAAAAATATATGGAAACAAATAACAATAAGTCTTTTGTAAGAAAACAAGGAATAAATCTAACATGCTTTGAAATCAAATTGAGAGTATGATCATGGCTTCATGAAGACTTCACAAGGATCATGGCAAAGATCAATATGAAGATCATAAAACCTTAAGAATGAAAGGAGATTGTAGAAGAGATGGTTGCAAGGATGCAACATCTTCTTCATAGTCTCAATCACAAAGAATAAAACATAGTAAGAGTATATCAATACAACATAAGGGAGATTACTAACCTTTGATTGAAGAACAGGAGATGCAAAGCTTGAAGTCTTGAAACAATTAGAAGGAGTAACAAATCATGAAGATCACACTTGATTTCTCTTCGAAATCATCATGTGGAGAATTTACAAGGCTATAGAGTGTATGGAGGTCCACTTTACAACAGCAAGTATAGAAGAATCAATCATGGGAATGACTTAAGATCACCCTCTCATCAAAGGGAAAATAGAAGGCACAAGAAGAAATAGAAGGAAGAAAAGATTAGCTTCGAGGTAAACTTTTACTAAACAAAATTAGGCAACTCATATGACAGAGAATAAATTGAACAATGTATATGGTAGGTATGCATTTGGCACAGCAGCAAGGTTAGAATTAGGTGGAATTTCACAGATCTTGTTCGGGTTTCTCACCGAAGTCTTCTTCTGCAAAAATTCCTTAGAATTTTTTCCTTTGAGTTGGTCGGAACCATTGTTGTAGAAAATTTTATTCAGTCGTAACCGAAGCCTCTATTTAGGGATTCACAAGAATTCCTCTAAGCTCTGATTTTAAGCCGATGCCTTTACTTAGAGATTCTTGAGAATTCTTCTAAGCTTTCGAAGGTCCCACTCGGTTTCTAAGCCGATGCCTTTAATTAGAGATTCCTAGGAATTCTTCTAAGCTTTCGAAGGTCCCACTTGGGTTTTAAGCCGATGCCTTTACTTAGAGATTCCTGAGAATTCTTCTAAGCTTTCGGATGTCCCACTCGGGTTTTAACCTGATGCCTCTACTTAGAGATTCCTGAGAATTCTTCTAAGCTTTCAGAGGTCCCACTCAGGTTTTAAACCGATGCCTCTACTTAGAGATTCCTGTGAATTCTTCTAAGCTTTCGGAGGTCTCACTCGAGTTTTAAACCGATAACTCTACTTAGAGATTCTTGAGAATTCTTCTAAGTTTTCGGAGGTCCCACTCAGGTTTTAAACTGATGCCTCTACTTAGAGATTCTTGAGAATTCTTCTAAGCTTTTGACGGTCCCACTTGGGTTTTAAGCTGATGCCTTTTACCTTTATAAATTCCGTAGAATTTTATAGGTGTTCGAAGTTCTCACTCGAGTTTTAAACCAAAGCCTTTTTGCGTTCGAAGGTCTCACTCGGGTTTTAAACCGAAGCCTTTTTAAATTACTGTCAACATCATTCAGTAACTGACATGTAGCCCCCAATCAAAAGATTTGTTGTTTGAAATTGGAAATTGCATTGAATAAGCAGAAGACTACATCAAAAACGAAAATGGTAAATCCCTAGGGATAGTACTTCTTCAAGTGCCTTGCGTTCCATGATCTATCTAGTTCATTCCTGGTGGCTATATTCTTTAGCTTGTATGCTCCCGAACCGACTAGCTTGACTATCATGTACGGTCCTTCCCATGAAGGATCTAGCCTTCTTTTGGTGATGAGGATCTGAAGCCAACGTGTTCCTCAAAACTAAATCTCCCGATCGGTATTGGCGACGCCTCACCCGAGAGTTATAGTGAGATGCTATTTCTTTAATATTGCTGAGTTCGGGCAATTGCTCTTGTTCGAACTTCATCTAATAAGTCGAGACTATCCAATAGTCCCTGGTTATTTGCTTTTTCCTCGAACTCTCTCTCTCTCTCAGTGTCCCTGCCATTATTTCCACGGGTGCTAGTGCTTTAGATCCAAAAGCCAATTTGAAGGGAGTTTCTCCAGTGGGAGTTCGAACCTTGGTTCGGTATGCCTAAAGAACATTTTGTAACCCTTCGACCCACAAAGCTTTGTTAGACTTGAGTCTTTTCTTTATTCCGTCCAGCAACTTTCGATTTGTGACTTCCACCTGGCCATTGCTTTGTGGATATGCCACTGATGACATTCGGTGTTCGATCTGTTAAGTGTTGCAGAATTGCTTGAACTGTGGATTGTTGAATTGTGTACCGTGATCAGTAACAATGATTTTTGGCATCCCAAATCTATAAATTATAGATTCCAAAACAAACTTCTCCATTTTCTTCTTAGTGATTGTTGCCAGAGCACTTGCCTCTACCCACTTTGTAAACTAATCAATTGCCACAATAAGATATTCCCGTCCGCCAGATGCCTTGGTGAATTTTCCCAAAATGTCAATTCCCCACTTTGCAAATGGGATAGGATCAAGAATTGACGTTAGGGTTTCTGCGGGCTTTTTGACACTGTGGAATGAATTTGACAATTGTTGCAACCACGAACATACTCCATTGCAACTTCTTGAATCTTTGGTCAGTATAGCCCACGCCTGAGGATTTTGTGAGCCAGGGCCCGACCACCCAAGTGTGCCCCGCAAATCCCCTCATGAACTTCCGCCAAGGCGATTCTCGATCCTTCAGGGCCTAAGCATCTGAGGAGTGGACCAGCATAAGACCTTCGGTACAACCTTTCATTCTACATAGTGAATTTTGACGCTCGTACCCGAACCATCCGGGCCTCCTTCGTGTCCTCTGGCAATTTTTCGTCCCGAAGGTACTCTATAATCGGGTCCATCCAGCAGCATTTGGCTTCATTATAGGATTTCTCCTTTTCCTGATTGCTCGAGAGGGCTATGTGAAATCCAGCCCTATCCTAACCCTAACCCTGACCTGGAAACCCAATTGTTTTTAGGTCCGAAGACTCGGAGTAAAGGAAGAAGATAGCTTTGGGCCATCTCACTAGAAGACATGGTGTTTGACTCTGAACCCATGGATGTTGATGATGGTGTTCCAATCTTGGAAGTCTGTGCAGATTTAGAAAGGAAGCTGCACCTATTTGAAGATGAGATTAGTTGAAGGACTTGGAGCATTATCTGACTTGGTTTGAAGGCAATTCTACACACTAGGTATGTCACTTGAGGTGTGTGCAAAGCCCTTGAGGTTTAGTGTCCATTTGATCCTTCATTTCCCTATTTGAACTTTGCTGACCTAATTGGTCGACTGGGGCCAATAGACCAATCAATCGACCAATGGTGTGTTAAATCCGAGAAACTCCAATTTTAGGATTTTTCACTTTCTATTTAAACACACTTCGTGTTTCTTAGTATCCTCTGCCTCCAAAACACTTTGAGAACGTGGGAAGACTCGTTTGAAACCCTTTTTGGTGATTTCAAAGATCCCTCTTCCAGATCTGAAGTCTCTCATCTCCGATCTACCTGTCTAAGGTTAGTATCTCTTCTATATTGTAATGTATTCTTTCTTCGATCTTGTTCTTGATTAAGATTGGGAAGAAGATGCTGCATTCTTGCAACCATTTCTTCCATAATCTGATTCTTTTCTTTAGGGTTTATGATCAGCATAGAGATCTCAACCCTAATTCTTGTCAGATCCGTTTGAAACCCTAGTTCTCATGGATCTGATTTCGTAACCATTTAATCTAATTTTCAGTATGTACTTGAATCTAATTCTGATTACCTTTTTCTTGGATGAGATCTAAATCATCCCTTACCTTTTTGTGAATTCCATAGTGTATTTTTCATCAAATTCTAGGGTTTTTCTCCCAATTGGGGAAAACCATGATTTTATTTAAAGGTAATGTTTTTAATCATTATTATTGCCCAATCTTTACTCCTTTAGTGTTAGAATACTATCATATAGTTTTCCTCCAAGTTTTGTGAAGTTCCGAATCCTGTAGGTTGGGTTTCGGATCAGAATTCCCGTAATTGCTTCATATGATTCTGTTGGTCGACTGGGTCAGTAGACCAATCAATCGACCAATGAAGTCAGTAGCTTCATTTTTTGCTCAGTTTGATTTGTTTGCTCTCTGATCTTTTGGGCATCTTTCCTAATGTTGTATCTATGATTGTTAGGGGTTTACTTACTAAGTTTGGAGCCTCTTTCTTTGATCTTTGGATTATCTTCGACGATAATCAAGGTAAGGACAGTTATTTCATAATAACATAGATCACTTACTCTTTGGTTTCTACTTTAAGAAACTCTGAGTTTAATTACTGTTCTTGTATTTTATATTTATGATGTATGTAAGTACAGTAGCACTTCACTTGTTTATTCTTTTTCATTATTTAAGTTATATGAAATGCTTATTACTATATATTGTTTAATGATTAGATTATGCTATTTCATTCTCTTTGTATGATGAGTTGTTGATTTTTTATGTCATGACTAATCTGAGAATGTGTTTGATTAGGTATGGTTTGGGATTGAGAGGTGTCCTTTTGACACTTCTGTCCTTGGACATCGGAGGGAATAGTATGGGATGTTCTCCGAAGATGCCTATTGACGCTTTCCCGAACCATTGGTTGTCATACCTAGGATTGTCTAGCAGTGTTTGGCTAGGATGTCCCCGTTATATCAGACCCTAGTCGAAGGGGTATTGAGACCGAACGACCCATGGCAGCAATGGGGATTCACGGGCGCTCAAGACCGGTAACCAACCCGTGAGAGGACGGGAATCACATTGTGGGGGCCATTTCATATGGATAGACTTGGGCTCATGGGCGCTCAAGACCGGTAACCAACCCGTGAGGGGACATGAGAGCTTCCCATTTACCATATGTGGATAACCAATAGGGTTGATGAGTCCGTAGTCCGAGTTGGTTGTGGCCATAAGATACGCTGACTCGTAGTGGAAAGGATACCGGAAAGGATCGCCAGGGGCAAGGAATGGATGTATCTGGACCTGAGTTGATGTAACTGAGTAGATTACTTGCATTGGGCTAGGCTTAACCCTGACATGCGCCAGTACTTAGACCAATGGTGATGTGAGAGAGCGGTGACTTAACCCCCAGCCATGGAATGTCCCGAGGGATGCCGGACCCATTATAAACTGATGATGAGTGATTTGAGACCTTCCCAAAGAAGTATGGTGCTATGACTTAAAGCATGTCTAGCAAATAGAGACCAACATACATAGAGTTTAGATGCATACATACATTATTTGTTTCATATTGCATTGCATCTTGTTATGATTTGTTGTATGTTATTTATGTTGTTATGAGTTAACTTGCCTTGCTAAGTTCATTCAAACTCACTCCTTTTTGTACAATCTTTTTGTTAGATTATTCTATATGTACTGGTTACTATGAAGGATAGTAGGATGAAGGGCAAGCCGATGAAGCGTACTACACGCAAAGTATGGCAACTATGAAGATAACCCTGATGATCCCTCGAGCGATCAAGTTGCGTACTACGATTAGACATAACGTAGAGTTGGAACATCTATGTTGGATTGATGAAGTCCACTGTTTTGAAGATGTTATCTAGAGGATAGAAAACTCGTAGTTCAGTTTGACTTTTTTTCTTCGTTTTCCTTTAAACTCAGTTGTAATTCTTTTTAGACTTACGTACTACATTTCCGCTGTAACTGTGGAGTGAGTTTCCGCCTCTCTCTACTTCTTTTTGATGTGATTACATCTGGTATCATTTCCGCACTCTGATTATACTGATATTCATTTTCTGATTAGATCTTTTGTTTATAATATTATACTTGATTTTATCTGTTCATGATTATGTTATTGCATATGTGGGAGGATGATTTCCTCGATACTTGATCTTCAGAGTTGTGGATCACACACCCGGGTATGCCAGTTAGGGTACCGGCTGTGGGGATGTGACAGAGTGGTATCAGAGCCCAAAGTTCAAGGAAATCCTAACCACAGAAAACAATAACAGAACATTCTTGAGTCATAGATCCAGAAGTGGCTCATGTACTCTTAGAAGTGAATAATAGAACACTTGGATTAGAAACTTGACTAATGAAGCATAATTAATTATTTGAATAATGCACAATAATTATATTTTAACAACTATCATATAATGCAATAAAATGAAAGTGCATAATACACAATAATAAAGAGAAACAAAAAAAACTTCATTAACTTTAAGAAAAGTTTACATCTGAAAAAGCATAAATGAAAATCCTAAGTACAATCTATCTAGGTGATCTCCTCTGATCTCTAAATGCTCTGAAGTCCTCAGCCATCTGTGCAATCTGAGACTCTATCTGATCCTACTGTGACTCCATAACACTATACATCTGCTCCTGTCTGACCTCCATCATCTCTAGCGTGGAAGTCAGCAATCTAATTTGAGCACCTAAATCAGAAGTCTCTGGGACTGAATGTGAAGGGCCTCCTGTCTCAAAGTGTGGTGATCTGGGAATCTCAGGATACTCAGGATCAGCCTCATGCATTTCGTGTCCTCCGCCGCCCTGATCATCAAAATCTGGACCAGCATCACCCTTCTATGCTGGAACTTAAGCCTCATCCTTATCCTCATTTGTCTCTTCCTCACCCTCTGGACCTAGAGAACTCACAGTCTGGGTAAGCCTCATCTGCCAGATAGTTCTCGTCCCAATAGTGTACCCTAGTGCTCTAGTGACTACATCTGCTCCTGCTAGATTCACTCCGAAGTGTTGGAAGACTAATGTCAATAATCTCCCGAAGCAAAGGTTCCTCATACTTGGACATGCCACCAGATCTATCATGACGTTCTGGATGATGAAGGACAAGTCGATCTGGAATCCCATGTAGATCCCGTAGATGACTACCGCCTCCATCACTGTAAATCTGTGGTGATGTCCAGCCTTCGGCATGATGTTTCGGCCCACAATGCGTTTGAAATCCAGCCCAAACCTAGCTAGGACACCCTATTTGTTTTGGGATAAAGAAAGACCTGTTTGATGTTAGACCTTTTTTTGAGTGCTATTATCTTTGAAAGCCTTAGGAGGTCATGTCCGACCTTTTCCTTAGAGTAGATCCAATGTCCCAAAGTGAAGGAAGAAGTTCTTGTGGGCCCTCTTTATGGAAGACATGGTGTTTGACCGAAACCCATGGACATTGACGATGATACCCCTTACTTGGGTGCATTGTCAGTGTTTAGTGAGAACCTGCGCACCTAAGAGAGGTGAATTAGTTGAAGTACCAAATGAACTCCCGTGCACAATCCAAAGATATTTCTGGAAACTAGACTTCTTGGTGGACTTGTAGAAGAAAACCCCACTCAATTTGACCCCATATAGCCCTCCGAATCCCTGTCCGAAGTTGCTGAACTATATCTGGATTTTCTGCTGAAACCTGTTTTGGTCGATCCTCTTTGGTCGATGCCATCAACCAAAGAGCATCGACCAAAGTTTCCCAGATTCAAGTAAATGATGCTGTTGGAATATTTTCTCATCTATATATACTAGCCTCGTGTTTTGAGCCCTATTAAACTCATTTAGACCACTGAGAACGAGAGTGGAGCTTCCCAAGGCACTCTCTTGGTATTTGTGAAGGATTCTTGCCCCCAATCATTGCAATCATTGTCTCCCTTCTCCAACTATCATCTTCAAAGGTATGATTCTCTCTTTTGCTCTCTATCCTACTCACTTCTCTTCTTCTTTTTACTGATGAGACCATGGCCAAGGTGCTGCAACCTTGCAAACACCTTGCCACGAATGTCTCTTCCCATTTATACTTGCCTTTCCTTCATTCTTTCTATGCCTCACTTGCATCTTGATCCTTGCATATGCATTTCCATGATTCCTTGCTTAGCAACTTGATTTCTTATACTAGACTGAGATGTAGAGTATGATTAGTCTAATCTCTGGCTTGCAAATGATTGTAATCTTGTTCCTAACCCATTCCCCAACTAATTCTTTAGCTTCCCTTTCAATTACATTGATTTCTCATGAATGCTAGGATTCTTGTCTTTAGAACATAGGACCTCAATTTGGGGGTTTTCATTTGGGCCATTGGATTATGATAATACTTGCTAGGTAGTGTTCTTACATTGTTATTAATCATCCCTCCAACTTTCAGATCGATCCGAGCCCCGGAAGATTGATTTCGGACCAAATCACCAAAATTCAACTTGTTGTCCGAAACCACTTTTGGTCGATCCTCTTTGGTCGATGCCATCAACCAAAGAGCATCGACCAAACATGCTACTGACAGCAACCTTGCTCCGTTTTGACCCGTTCGACATCTGATCTTCCCGATTTCTTCTCTATTCTCTTATTTATGTTTGTTTAGGGTCTTAACACTACTTTTGGATCATTCCTTGGAAATTCTTGATTGGTCATCAACTCAACCTAAGGTAAGGATGGTTATCTCCATAAACACATAGGCTATGAACTTATGTTTTGGAGCTTATACTTAGTGAACATAGTCTCTTAATTGCTTTTGAATATTATAGGACTACTATACATGTTTTAGAATTGTAGTAATGTGATTTCATACTCTCTTGTTATAATGAGTTATTATTCTTGTACTTGTACATATGATGGATCAGTTCGATGTTATGATTTAACTTTTATCATGATGATGTATCAAATGTATGAGATATGATTGGGGAGTGTCCTATTGATGCTTCTGTCCTTGGGCATCGGAGGGAATAGTATGGGATGTTCTCCGAAGGTGCCTATCGCCACTTTCCCGGGTTATTGGATGACATACATAGGATTGTCTAGTTGTGTGGCTAGGATTGTCCTTGTTGTGTCAGACCCGAATCGGAAGGGCATTGAGACCGAATGACCCGTGGTAGTGTATGGTTTGATGGGCGCTTAAGACCGGTAACCAACCCTGTGGAGGACATAAACCATGCTACGGATACTCGAAAGGGGCCATTTATTGGTAGGGTTGCAAATAGCTAAACTTGGGCTCATGGGCACTCAAGACCGGTAACCAACCCGTGAGAGGACGTGAGAGCTTCCCGTTTATTATTTGTGGATGATCAATAGGGTTGATGAGTCCGTAATCCAGGATTACACTGACTCTAGTGTGAAGGATACCAGAAAGGATCGCCCAGGGCGAGGAATGGACGTATCTGGATCTGAGTAGATGACTTGCATTGGGCTAGGCTTTACCGTGACATGTGCCAATACATATACCAAATGGTGATGTGAGAGAGTGGTGACCGAATCCCCTACCATGGTTTGAGAGGACTTTACCGAACTACCACGATAGTCCCAAGATACGGAATTGGTTGAGGGGGAGTGACTGACGACCCAAAGAAGTATGGTGCTATGACTTAAAACATGTCTACCTTAGAGACTAGTATTCATAGATTTAGAATCATTCTTGCATCATATGTTTCATAACATATTGCATCATGTTGTGGTTTGTATCATATGGCTTATGTTTTATGGAATAACGCCTTGCTGAGTTCTTTTGAACTCACTCCTTTTTGCAACATCTTTTGTTAGACTCTACTGCAAGTGTCACATCCCCCCAGCCGGTACCTAACTGACATACCCGGGAGTGTGATCCACAGCCTCGAAGATCAAGTATCAAGGAAATCATCCTTCCACATATACAATAACATAATCATAAACAGGAATAATCAAGGTTTTAATATTTTAAACACAAAAGGTTTAAAATCAAGAAATGAATAAACAATATAATCAAAGTGCAGAAAATGATACCAGATATTCGAAGATATCAAAAGAAGTAGAGAGTGGCGGAAACTCACTCCACAGATACAGCAGAACGTAGTATGTAAGTCTAAAAAGGAATAACAACTGAAACAAAAGATAATAAGAAAGACAACTAACTTAAGAGTTTTCTATCCTATAGATGACATCTTCAAAATAGTGGACTTCATCAATCCAACAGAGATGCTCCAACTCTACATTGCCTCTAATCGTAGTACGCAATGTGATCGCCTGGAAGGATCATCGAGTAATCCTGATTGTTGCCAACACTTTGCATGTAGTACGCTTCATCGGCTTGCACTTCATCGTACTGTCCGTCATAGTAATCAGTACCTGTAGAATAATCTAACAAAACATTGTACAAAAAGGAATGAGTTTCGAAAGAAACTTGGTAAGGCAAGTTAACTCATAATAGCATAAATAACATATAGCAAATCATAACAAGATGCAATGCAGTATGAAACAAATAATGTATGTATGCATCTAAACTCTATGTATGCTGGTCTCTATTGGCAGACATGCTTTAAGTCATAACACCGTACTTCTTTGGGTAGGTCAATCACACAACGCCGGTTTGTAGTGGGTCCTTCATCCCTCTCGGACAATTCATGGCTGGGGGTTAAGTCACCGCTCTCTCACATCACCATTGGTCTAAGTACTAGCGCATGTCAAGGTAAAGCCTAGCCCAATGCAAGTCATCTACTCAGTTACATCAACTCAGATCCAGATACTTCCATTCCTCCCCTCTCGGGATCCTTTCCGGTATCCTTCACACTAGAGTCAGCGTATCCGACTCTTTCAAATACGGACTCATCAACCCTATTGGTTATCCACATATGGTAAACAGGAAGCTCTCATGTCCCCTCACGGATATAACTCACCGGTTTCGACCGCCCATGAGCCCAAGTCTAGCCATATGCAACCCTCCAATAAATGGCCCCCACAATATGATTCCCGTCCTCTCACGGGTTGGTTACCGGTCTTGAGCGCCCATGAATCACACTGCTACCACGGGTCGTTCGGTTTCAATACCCTTCTGATTTGGGTTTGATATAATGGGGACATCCTAGCCAAACACTACTAGACAGCCTTAGGTATGACAACCAATGATTTGGGAAAGCGTCAATGGGCATCTTCGGAGAACATCCCATACTATTCCCTCTGATGTCCAAGGACAGAAGCATCAAAAGGACACTTCCCAATCCCAAACCATACTTAATCAAACACATACTCAGATCAGTCATGACATACACAACCAACAATTCATCATATAAAAGAGAATGTAAAAGCATAGTCCGATCAAGCAGAAATAAACATTTCATATACTTGAATAATGAAAAAGAATACATAAACAAGTGCTACTGTACTTACAGTAGTAGTACATCAGAAGTATAAGATACAAGAATAGTACATAAACTCAGAGTTTCATAAAGTAGAAACCAAAGAGTATGCGATCTATGTTATTATGAAATAACTGACCTTACATTGATTATCGCTGAAGATAATCCAAAGATCAAAGAGAGCAACTCCAAACTTAGCAAATAGACTCCTAACAATCATAGATACAACATTAGGAAAGATGCCTAAAAGATCAGAGAGCAAACAAATCAAATCAGGCGAAAAACAAAGCTACTGACATCATTGGTCGAGTGCTTGGTAGACTGACCTAGTCGACCAAGCGAGTTAGTACGGAATTGCTGAAACTGATTTGGTCATAACTTCTTCTTTGGAAGTCGGATTGATCCGAAATTCGAAGGGGAACTTCCTAGGATGTATTAGAGTCATTTAGGAAGATAAAAACATCAAATCATGGTCAAACTATGGGTTCTTGATTTGACCCAAGAAACTAGGGTTTCAACCTTTATGGTTCCCATAAAAAGGTTATGATCACAGAATGAGAGGGAACGATTGCTATCAAGAAAATCATAGAATAATCAAGTTTAGATTAACATAAATATTGCCCATGAGGTTTCCCTCGCATGGGAGGTTACCAAGGGTTTCCAGAAAGATCATATAAGGTTAGGGTTTCAAGAAATTAATCAAGCTAAGGTTAAGATCATGACAATGATCATAGATCTCAAAGAATAGAATGAGATCATGGAATAGATGGTTGCAAGAATGCAGCATCTTCTTCCTAATCTCAATCAAGAACAAGATCGAAGAAAGAATAATTAAAAATTCAGAAGAGATACTAACCTTGAATTGGGAGATCAGAGATGAAAGGCTTCATATCTCAGAGAGGAGTCTTCGAAATCACCAGAGAGAGTTTCGGAGAGGTCTTCTCACATTCAAAAAGTGTTTAGGAGGCAGCCATAACAAAGAAACATGAAGTAGGGTTTAAATATAAGTGGAAAACCCTAAAATTGCATTTTCTCAGATTTGACAATCCTTTGGTCGAGTGGTCCAGTCGACCAATCAGTCGACCAAGGCAAACAGTAAGGTTCAAACAGGGAATTGAAGGATCAAATGGGCTCTAAACCTTATGGGCTTTTGCACACACATCAAGTAACATATCTAATGTGTAGAAATACCTTCAAACCAAGTCAGATAATACTCCAAGTCCTTCAACTAATCTCATCTTCAGACAGGTGCAGCTTCCTTTCCCAATCTGCATAGACTTCCAAGTATGGAACTCCATCATCAACATCCATGGGTTTGAGTCAAACACCATGTCTTCTACTGAGATGGCCCATAGTTGGCTTCTTCCATTACTCTGGGTCTTCAAACCTACAAATAACCGGGTTACTGGGTCAAGGTCAGGGTTAGGTTAGGGCTGGGTTTCACATTCTTGCCCCCTTAAAAGAAATTTCTTCCTCGAAATTGAGAGCGTACCTGAACTTCCAAAAAGTTGAGGAAATTTCTCCTTCATATCTTCTTCCTTCTCCCAAGAAGCTTCTTCGGGGGTATGGTTCTTCTAACGAATCTTTACCAAAGGGATGGTGCGATTCCACAATTGCTTGTCCTTCTTATCCAATATTTCAGCTGGCTCTTCATCATAGGTAAGATCAGCACTAAGTCCTTCAGGTGCTTGTTGTAGAATATGTTCCGGATTCTCTATGTATTTCCAAAGCATCGAAACATGAAACACATTGTGCACAACAGCAATAGACGGAGGTAATGCCAATCGATAAGCAACAAGTCCAATCTTTTCCAAAATCTCGAAAGGTCCAATGTACCGAGGGCTAAGCTTTCCTTTAACGTTGAATCTCATCACACCCTTCATAGGTGAAACCTTCAAGAAAACTTTCTCTCCAATTTGAAATTCCAAATCGGTCCTTCTCTTATCAACATAGAATTTCTGTCTTGACTGAGTAGACTTAATCCTTTCTCTTATCATATCGACCATTGCGCTAGTAGCTTCAATTATCTCCGGACCTAAGACTTTCCTTTCACCAATCTCAGTCCAGTACAAGGGTGTCCTACAAGTGTTACCATACAAAGCCTTGAACGGAGCCATGCCTATAGTTGCTTGATAACTGTTATTATAGGCAAACTCAACAAAAGCTAAGTGTTCATCCCAATTTCCACCCATATCCACTATGCAAGATCTAAGCATATCTTCCAAAATTTGAATCGTCTGCTCAAATTGTCCATCAGACTGTGGATGATGAGCAGTACTCAAGTTCAATTGGGTTCCCAAGGCTTTCTGCAAACTGTTCCAAAACCTTGAGGTGAACCTAGGATCACGATCAGACACAATACTTACAGGCACACCATGCAGACGAACTACATTATCCACATATAGCCAAGCTAGCTTATCCAAAGTATGAGTGTGAAACCCAGCCCTAACCTTGACCCGGAAACCTTGTTGTTTGTAGGTCCGATGACCCGAAGTAAAGTAAATCGCTTTGGGCCATCCCGTGAGGACTTGGTGTCGCTTTGAATCCTGAGTTGATGATGAGGTTCTATTTATGGAACGAATCGATGAGATCTAATTAGTTGATGGACTTGGGTGCTCTCTATCTTGGTTTGAAGGCATTTCTACCTATTAGGTAAGTCCTTGACTTGTGTGCAAAACCCCTTTGGTTTGGTTTGATCGGACCTTATTTGTTTTGGTTCTTCGCTTGTGGATTGGTCGGGGCCATCCCTCCATGAGTTTGTTTTGGTTGGTTGATTCTTGCTCTTTTAAGTCAACTCGAGTCCCTTCGTTTTGCTGCCTCCAAACCCTCGAGCAAAGACCTCTGCAGTCATCTCTCTTGCATCCTTGGTGTTTTCTTGGGATCTTCGTGACTCTTCTTTTTGCATCAAAAGGTATGTCTACTCTCTCTTCTTCTCCTCCATCTTTGTTTTCTTTCCTTTTTGAGTTGAGGCGGAGAATCTGCATCCTCTGTTGCACATCTCTCGAACATGTTCTCATGATCATCCTAGGATTTAAGGCTAGAACAATGATCTTAACCATGATCATTGCAAGCTTTTGAAGGATTCATGATCAAACCATGATTTAATCTCTTTATCTTCTAATCTGAATTCTGATCTCTTTGGATCTTCTTTCATTGATCATGTTAGTGGTTAATGGTTGTGTTTTCTTTCCATGATCCATAATCCATGATTCTAGTTGTTCTCTTCTACCTTACTATGTGTTCTTCATGATGCATGATAGTTACATATATGGTAGGTTTTATTTCCTTATTTAGATTTATGCTTCTAAGCCTTATTCCATGAGACCTATGCATGTTTTCATGTTTTCATTACCGAGCAATGATCCATCCTCCTATAGTTCTTGTCCTTGTTTTCTATTTCAAATTCATCAAGATCCATGTTTGAGTTAATTATGGTAACTTTTTGTTTCCTAATTTGGATCTTGATACCTTGATTTGATTAGTGTTTTGAGGTCCCCTATTGCTAGAATACTACTGATTAGTCTACCCCTTGATTAGTACCCTTTTGAACCACCATTCGGATTTCATATCTTAAAACTCTGTTTTTTTAGGCTTGTCTTGCATTGGTGTGATTGGTCGTGGACCACTCGACCAATCCACTCGCCAATGAGTCGAACTCCGTTGGTCTGTTTTGGATGTTTTGATATATTTTCTGTTAGGGATCTTTCCTAATATGTTGTATATACTTGTTTAGGACCTTCTTCTCAAGTTTGCCAAGATCTTACTTGATTTCTTGGGATCCTTTTGCGAGTTATAAAAGGTAAGGATGGTTATTTCCTTAATTACATAGATAGCATGAATCTAGTTTCTATATTTGAATATCATGAATATGTTTCCTAAATTAGATTCTTATAATGATATACCACTATTGCATAACTTTGATTACGGTAGCATTACTTATTCATATTGAATTGATTCATGTATGATTTACTTACCAATGTTATACAAGTGATTGCAATATCGATTTCTTTCCATATATGTAGTTACCATATATGTGATGATATGAATTGATGCATGTGTATGCTTCGTATGGTTTGGAAAGGAGAGGTGTCCTTTCGACACTTCGTCCTTGGACTACTACGGGAATATTATGGGATGTTTCCGGAGATGCCCTCTGGACACCTTCCTAAATCGTTGGATGACATATCTAGGATTGTCTAGTAGTGTTTGGCTAGGATGTCCTGTTATGTCGACCCTAATCGGAGGGGTATTGAGACCGAACGACCCGTGGTAGCAATGGGGATTCATGGCGCTCAAGACCGGTAACCAACCCGTGAGAGGACGGGAATCACTTGTGGGGGCCATTTATTGGTAGGGTTGCATATGATTAGACTTGGGCTCACGGGCGCTTAAGACCGGTAACCAACCCGTGAGAGGGCGTGAGAGCTTCCCGTTTACCATATGTGGATGATCAATAGGGTTGATGAGTCCGTAGTCCGAGTTGGTCGGTGCCATAGGATCCGCCGACTCTAGTGTGAAGGATACCGGAAAGGATCGTCGGGGACGAGGAATGGAAGTATCTGGATCGACTTGATGTAACCAAGTAGAAGACTTGCATTTGGCTAGGTTTCACCCCGACATGCGCCGTCTATACCAAATGGTTGTGAGAGAGTGTGTTGACTTAACCCCCGCCAAGGTTTGTCCCGAGGGATGAAGGACCCATTACCAATCGGCTGCTCAAGACCGGTGAAATGATCCGTGAGAGAATCCAAGATATCTTAAATGGTTGAGGATGTGAGTGGACTTTCCTAAAGAAGTCGGTGCTATGACTTAAAGCATGTCGCCAATAGAGACCAGCATCCATAGAGTTAGATTCATTCATTCACTGTTTGTCTCATATCATATTGCATTTATGTTTGTTCGAATCCCGCCATTTATGTTATTATGGATTTTAACGCCTTCCGGGTTTCTTTGAAACTCATTCCTTTATTGTACAATGTTGTTAGACTATCCTGCAGTCTCGAGTATTATGCGGTCCCTATGAAGAAGCGCAAGGCGAAGAGACATATCTCCGGAAGGTGATTGCGGTTACCACAATTACTCGAAGATCCCGCAGTGGTTATGCTCCGTGCGATGCTTAGTCCGACCATTGGTGGAAGCGTCCTTGTGCTATTTATGAGATCTATACATACAAGGATGTCGTCTATAAAGTGGAGAATAATTTAGTTACCCAATGTACTTGCTACTGGGATTAGATTTTGTCTAGTTTATTCTTTAGAGCTACTTTTCCGCTGGATGTAAAGTGGGATTTTGCTTCACTTTACTTATCCGTTTGATACTCGATTATATCTATTATTCTGATTCGTTTATGATTCATTCTTTCATTATTGGATCTATGATTTATCTTCCGCACACTTGTTATGATTGTTCATGATTATGTTATTGTTTATGTGGGAGGTTGATCACTCGATACCTGATCTTCGGGCTGTGGATCACACTCTCGGGTATGCCAGATAGGGTACCGGCTGGGAGGGCGTGCCAATGAGTGATCTTCATAGGAATGAAATGGGCTGATTTGGTCAACCTATCAACAATTATCCATACAGTGTCATTACCTTTACCTGTCCGAGGTAAGCTAGTCACAAAGTCCATAGAGATATCTTCTCACTTCCAACTAGGAATAGGAAGTGGCTGAAGTAATCCAAATGGAGGTCGATGAATGTCTTTCACACGCTGGCAAGTCTCGCACTTGGCAACAAAATCATCAACATCGGCCTTCAAACCAATCCACCAAAAATGTTCTCTTAAGTCTTTATACATCTTGGTGCTTCCAGGGTGTATTGTAAAGATCGATTGGTGTGCTTCCTTCAAAATATCTTTCTTGATTCCTTCATCAGCAGGCACACAAAGTCTTCCTCTAAACAATAAAGCATCATCCATAGATATACCAAAATCAGGATCCAAATCAGGATTCAAAGAAATCTTCTCAATCTTTTCCTTAAAATTCAGATCAGAACCTTGTAGAGCAACAATTCTGTCTCTAAGGGTGGATCTCGCTGTCATAGAAGACAAAACAACTTCCGAACCTTTAGGGACAACTTCCAAACCAAAATCCGAAATCTAGGACAACAGAGGTTGACTCAAAGCATTCAAGTCTAGTACTTTCTTCTGACTTTTCTTGCTAAGAGCATCAGCAACCACATTTGCCTTACTAGGGTGATACTGAATGTCACAGTCATAATCAGAGACCAATTCCAACCATCTTCTTTGTCTCGTATTTAACTCCTTTTGGGTAAAGGAGTACTTCAAACTTTTATGATCCGTGAAAATAGCGATCTTCTCACCATAAAGGTAATGTCTCCAAATCTTCAAAGCGAAGACAATTGCGGAAAGCTCTAAATCATGAGTGGGGTAATTCCGCTCATAATCCTTCAATTGTCGAGAGGCATAGGCTACGACCTTACCATGTTGCATCAGAACGCAACCCAAACCAATCTTCGACGCATCAGTGTAGACTGTTAAACCACCAGAATTATCAGGTATAGTTAAAACCGGAGCACTTGTCAATCTAACCTTCAATTCTTGGAAATTCTTCTCACATGCATCAGACCAAACAAACTTCTATTCCTTTCTAGTTAGCTTAGTTATAGGAGCAGCCAACCTAGAAAAATTCTCAATAAACCTTCTATAATAGCCTGCCAAACCAAGAAAACTTATTTCCGTTACAGTCTTCATCTTTCCCAATCAGTAACTGCTTGTACCTTTTCGGGATCAACACGAATACCTTTAGCAGAAACCAAATGGCCGAGGAATACTACACTCTTGAGCCAGAAATCACACTTGCTAAACTTAGCATAAAGCTTCTTTTCTCGAAGTCTTTGCAAAGTGAAATCAAGATGCCTTGCATGCTCTTCTTCACTCTTCGAATAAATCAGGATATCGTCAATGAAGACTATCACAAACTTATCGAGCACATCATGAAAGACTCGGTTCATGAGGTCCATGAACACAGCAGGAGCATTAGTCAAATCGAAAGGCATAACTCAAAACTCAAAATGACCATACCTTGTTCTAAAAGCCGTCTTGAAAATATCACTTGACTTCACTTTCAAATGGTGATATCTAGACCTTAAATCAATCTTTGAGAACGCTGTTGCACCCTTCAACTGATCAAAAAGATCATCAATTCGGGGCAGCGGGTATCTATTCTTAATGGTCAACTTGTTCAACTCACGGTAATCAATGCACAGACGCATACTACCATCTTTCTTCTTAACAAACAAGACCGGAGCTCCCCAAGGAGAAACACTAGGTCGAATGAAACTTTTATCCAAGAGTTCTTTCAATTGCTTTTGCAACTCAACCAACTCAATAGGAGCCATTCTATATGGAGCCTTAGATACCGGGGCAGCACCAGGGATTAGATCAATTGAAAATTCCACTTCTCTATCAGGTGGCACACCTGACAGATCCTCAAGAAAAAAATCAACGAAGTCACATACAATGCTAACTTCTTCTACTTTCTTTCCTTCCTTAACCTTTCCTTCAGATGGCAAACCTTCAACTAATGCATAGACTTGCATCAGTGCAGACAATTTCTTCTTACAAATTCTTCCTTTCTCACCTTGGAATTCAAACATTGAACTTCCACTAATCTGAAATTGAATCCTCTTTGAAGAACAAAGAATTACAGCATTATGGGTAGTTAACCAATCAATACCCAAAATGATATCAAAATCCTTCATATCCAAAAGTACCAAATTGGCTTCCAAATTCTTTCCATCAACCAAAATAGGACACTTAACTAATCCTTTATCTAGTTTCACAACAGGTCTAGTAGGAGTACAAATCAATAAACAACTAGATAAATTCTCAGGTTCCAAATTAATCTTCTTGATAAATGCAGATGATATGAAAGAATGAGAAGCACCCGTATCAAATAACACAAATGCAGGAATAGAAGTAACAAATAAAGTACCTGTAACTACTTCATGATTTGCATCCTGTTCGTTACCATAAATACTGAACACTCTTCCAGAAGGAGGAATAAGAGTATTCTTTACTACAGGAGTAGACTGTTGAACAGGCTTCTTCGGACAATCACAAGCAAAATGACCAGTCTGCTTACAGTAAAAGCAAACAGGATTGCTAAATCCAACAAGAACAGGTGCAACCGAAGGCTTCTGATCCAAAGGCCTAGGAATAGACTTCAAGGGCCTAGCATTCACATTCAACGGTCTAGCATTCACATTCAACGGCGGCCGATTCCCACCAAACTGACTGAACTGGCATGGTTGCTGAAATCCAGGTCTCTGACCTACACTCCTAGACTGAAAAGTAGGAGTAGGGTATGGCGTAGGTCTCACAAAACGTTGATCAGTACGATCTGCAAATCCTGAATTCCTTGGCTGCCAGGGTCTTTGCACTCTAGCATTCTCTTTCTCAGTTTCTTCCAGCTTCTTGGCATTCTGCACCACCTAGGAATAACTTTCAATAGGTTGAATAGTGAGAAATGCCCTGATTGCAGGTCGCAATCCCTTGAAGAATTTCTTCGCTTTGGCAATCTCAATCTTCAAAGAGTCAGGAGCAAAGAAGTGAAGCTCCTCAAACTTCTGTTGGTATTCCAACACCGACAAAGATCCTTGAGTAAGAGCCATAAACTTAGCTTCCTTCGCATCCTTCACTGCTTCTGGGAAATAGTTCTTGCAAAAAGCTTCCTTGAACAAATCCCACGACACAACACCAGCATGCAAACCTTCCAAAACAGGCCGGGTGGAAGTCCACCAAGCGTCAACTTCATGTTGCAACTTCTGCTCGGCAAACAAAATCTTCTGGGCTTCCGTACATTGCAAATGACGAAAAGCTTTTTCCAACTCACGTAGCCACTTGTTAGGAAACAAGATATCCTTGGATACTCCAGTGAAATTAGGAACTTGCATCTTCAGAAAACTCTCCATCAAACAAGTATGAGGAGTTCCAGCCAATCCACCCGCATTCGGGACTGTGACATGAGGATTTCCATTGACACTAGCACGAGTCTCATTATGCAGAGTCATGAAACCGGTCAACATCTGGTTGAACTGAGCTGCTTGCTGCTGCATCATATTACCCACAATATTGGCAATATCACGAAAGCTTCCGACATTTGGGGCACTGGGGTACATCAGAGTACCTTGGTCACCGGGTACCCTACAGGGCATACCCAAGTGTGTGATCCATAGCCCTGAAGACCAAGTATCCAGGTAATCAGCCTCCCACATAGACAATAACATAATCATGAACAATAATAATCAATGTGCAAAAGATAAACAAAAGATCCAAATAAGGAAAGAGTAAATCATATGTAATCAGAGTACGAAAGATAGTCAGAATGTCAAACCAATAAAGTAAAGTGAGGCGAAATCCCATTCTACAACCAGCGGAAAAGTAGTACTAAAAGAAAAGGAAAAGGAATGAAAACTAATCCCAATAGCAGGTACAATAAGTAACTAAATTGTTCTCAATCTTATAGATGACATCTCTATAAGTATAAATCTCAAAAATGGCGCAAGGGCGCTTCCACTCTATGGTCGGACTAAGCATCGTACGCAGCATAACCACCCGCGGAATCTTCAGTGTAATTGTCGTAACCGCAATCACCTTCCTGGAGATATACCTCTTCTCCTTGCGCTTATTCATACGAGCAGTCATGATACTCAGAACCTGTAGAGTAGTCTAACAAAACATTGTACAAAAGGAATGAGTTTCAAAGAAACTCAGTAAGGCAGTTAATCCATAACAACATAAATGGCAGGATTTCAAAGCAAAGTAAAATGCTATATGATATGAAACACATGATGCAATATGATTCTAACTCTATGTATGCTGGTCTCTATTGTCAAACATGCTTTAAGTCATAGCACCGTACTTCTTTAGGAAGGTCTAAACACACAATGCCTTTTGGTAGTGGGTCCGGCATCCCTCGGGACATTCCATGGCTGGGGGTATAGGTCACCACTCTCTCACATCACCATTGGTCTAAGTTCCGGCGCATGTCAGGGTCAAAGCCTAGCCAAATGCAAGTCTCCTACTCAGTTACATCAAGTCAGATCCAGATATGTCCATTCCTCGCCCCGGGCGATCCTTTCCGGTATCCTTCACACTAGAGTCCTCATAGTCCCTGACTACGAACTCATCAACCCTATAGGTCATCCACATATGGTAAACGGGAAGCTCTCACCTCCCCTCACGGGTTGGTTACCGGTCTTGAGCGCCCATGAGCCCAAGTCTAACCATATGCAACCCTACCGATAAATGGTCCCCACAATGTGATTCCTGTCCTCTCACGGATTGGTTACCGGTCTTGAGTGCTCATGAATCCCCATTGCTACAACGGGTCGTTCGGTCTCAATACCCCTCCAATTAGGGTCTGACATAACGGGACATCCTAGCCAAACACCACTAGACTTTCCTAAATATGTCATCCAATAGTTTAGGAAGGTGTCCAAAGGGCATCTCTGGAAACGTCCCATAATATTCCCGTAGTAGTCCAAGGACAGAAGTGTCGAAAGGACACCTCCCCTTTCTAAACCATACTTAATCATACACAAACATGAATCCATAAAATCACATATATAGTAACTTCATATATAGAAAGAAATCAATAACAACATATATCTTGTGTATAATTAATAAGTAAATCATACATGAATCATAAACAAGTAATGCTACTGAAATCAAGATAGTACAACAGTAGTATAACATTGTAAGAATCTAATTAAAGAAATAAACTAACAAGATTCAAATATAGAAACTAAGATATGCAATCTATGTAGTTAAGGAAGTAACCATCCTTAACTTTTATAACTCGCAAAGGAATCGTAGGGAATCAAGTAAGATCTTGACAAAACTTGAGAAGAAGGTCCTAAACAAGTGTATACAACATATTAGGAAAGATACCTAGAAGGAAAGACATCAAAACATCCAAAATAGACCAAATATGAAGTTGCTGTACTCATTGGTCGATTGACTTGGTCTACTGCCTCAGTCGACCAATGAGTCGACCAACCGAGACAGTGGCCTTCAAAAAATCAGAGTTTTGAAAATAAAGAACCAAATTTGGTGGTTCAAAAGGGTACTAAACAAGGGGTAAACTACAATGGTAGCATCCTAGTATATAGAGGACTTCAAAACACTAATCAAATCAAGTTTTCAAGTTACAAATTAGGAAACAAAAGTTACCAAAATTAGATGAATCATGGTTCTTGAAGAAAGAACATGGTATGATCAAGGAGAAAGAACTAGAGATTTATAGGTTATAGATCTTGTAAAGAAAACACAGCGATTGACTACTAATATGATCAATAAAATAGATCTAAGAAGATCAGAATTTGAATCAAAAGATGAACGAAGACAAGATCATGATTTAGATCATGATTCCTTCAAAAGCTTACAATGATCATGATTAAGATCATTGCTTTAGCCATTAATCCTTAGGAAATCATGAGAGATAAGTAAAGAGATGTTTGCAATAGAGAATGCATCATTTTCTCTACTGTTTCAACCCAAAAAGGAAAGAAAATCAAAGATGGAGAAGAAGAAGAGAGTGTAGACATACCTTTTGATGCAAGAGGAAGAAGATTACTTGAGTTCTTGCGAGGGATCAACCAAGGATGCAAGGAAGATGTCTTGCAGAGGTCTCTGGTACGTTCCAAAGAGTTTGGAGGCAGCAAATATGAAGTAGACTCGAGATTGAACTTAAATAGAGCAAGCAAGACCTAATTAGCAAAAACAGAACGCATTGGTCGATTGGATTGGTCGACTGGTCCAGTCGACCAATGAGTCTACCAATCAGAACAGCAAGACCAAAACAGGGAAATGAAGGCTCAGATCAAATCCAAACATCAAGGGGTTTTGCACACACACCAAGTGACTTACCTAGTAGGTAGAAATGCCTTCGAACCATGATAGAGAGCACTCCAAGTCCATCAACTAATCCGATCTTCATCAGTATGCAGTTTCCATAAATGGAACATTGACATCAACACTCATTGATTCATAGCCAGTCACCAAGTCTTCCACTGGGATGGCTGATAGCTGACTTCTTGCTTTACTTTGGGTTGTCGGACCTACAAACAACAGGGTTTCCGGGTCAAGGTTTAGGGCTGGGTTTCACATTCTCCCCCCTTAAAGAAATTTCGTCCCCGAAATTGAAAGCGTACATGTGCTTCCAAAGAGGAGAGGAAACTTCTCCTTCATATCTTCTTCCTTCTCCCAAGAAGCTTCTTCAGGGGTATGGTTCTTCCACCGAATCTTCACCAAAGGGATGGTGCGATTCCATAGCTGCTTGTCCTTCTTATCTAGGATTTCGGCTGATTCTTCATCATAGGTAAGGTCAGCACTAAGTCCTTCAGGTGCTTGCTGTAAAATGTGTTCTGGATTCTCTATGTATTTCCGAAGCATCGAAATATGAAACACATTATGAACTCCAGCAAGAGGCGGAGGTAATGCCAATTGATAAGCAACAGGTCCAACCTTTTCCAAAATCTCAAAAGGTCCAATGTACCGAGGGCTAAACTTTCCCTTAACATTGAATCTCATCACCCCCTTCATTGGTGAAACCTTTAAGAAAATTTTCTCTCCAACTTGAAATTCTAGATCAGTCCTTCTCTTGTCAGCATAAGATTTCTGTCTTGATTGGGCAGACTTAATCCTTTCTCTGATCATATCAACCATCGCACTCGTAGCTTCAATCATTTCGGGACCTAAGACCTTTCTTTCACCCGTCTCAGTCCAGTACAATGGTGTGCTACAAGTATTACCATACAAAGCCTTAAATGGAGCCATGCCTATTGTTGCTTGATAACTGTTGTTATAGGCAAACTCAACCAACGCTAGGTGTTCATCCCAATTACCACCCATATCCACCACACAAGATCTGAGCATGTCTTCCAAGGTCTAAATTGTTCGCTCAAACTGTCCATCCGACTGTGGGTGATGAGCTGTACTCAAATTCAATTGAGTTCCCAAGGCCTTCTGCAAATTGTTCCAAAACCTTGAGGTAAACCTAGGATCACGGTTAGAGACAATACTCATTGGCACTCCGTGCAGATGAACCACATTGTCCACATAAAGCCTAGCTAGCTTATCCAGAGTATGAGTGATCTTCATAGGAATGAAATGGGCTGATTTGGTCAACCTATCAACAATCACCCACACAGTGTCATTGCCCTTACTTGTCCGAGGTAAGCTAGTCATAAAGTCCATAGAGATATCCTCCCACTTACAAGTAGGAACAGGAAGGGGTTGAAGTAATCCAGATGGGGGTTGACGAACAGCTTTCACATGTTGGCAAGTCTCACACTTGGCAACAAAACTATCAACATCAGCCTTCAAACCAAACCACCAAAAATGTTCCTTCAAGTCCTTGTACATCTTGGTGCTTCCCGGGTGTACAGTAAAGACTAACTGGTGTGCTTCCTTCAATATTTCCTTCTTAATTTCTTCATTTTCCAGCACGCACAATCTACCTCTAAACAATAAAGCACCATCCATGGATATACCGAAGTTGGGATCCGTCTCAGGATTCGAAGAAATCTTCTCAACTTTGTCCATAAGTCCTTGATCAGAACTCTGCAGGGCAACAATCTTATCTCTAAGGCTAGATCTTGCCGTCATGGCAGAAAGAAAGAAATTAGAATTCTCAGAGACAACTTCCAAATCAAAACTCTCAATAGAAGACAACAATGGTAGACTCAAAGCATTCAAATCCAAAGCCTTCTTCTGATTCTTCCTACTAAGAGCATCAGCAACAACATTTGACTTACCAGAGTGATACTGAATATCACAATCATAATCAGAGACTAGTTCCAACCATCTTCTTTGCCTCATGTTCAACTCCTTTTGGGTAAAGAAGTATTTCAAACTCTTATGATCCGTGAAAATGACAATCTTTTCACCGTAGAGGTAATGTCTCCAAATCTTCAAAGCGAAGACAATAGCGGCAAGTTCTAGATCATGAGTGGGGTAATTCCGCTCATAATCTTTCAATTTCCGAGAAGCATAGGCTATGACCTTACCATGTTGCATCAGTACACAACCCAAACCAATCTTTGACGCATCAGTATAGACTAACATTCCACCGGAACTATCAGGTATAGTCAAAACCGGGGCACTTGTCAATCTATCCTTCAACTCTTGGAAATTCCTCTCACAAGCGTCAGATCAAACAAACTTCTCTTCTTTCCTGGTCAACTTAGTCATAGGAGCAGCCAACCGAGAAAAGTTCTCAATAAATCTTCTGTAGTAACCCGCCAATCCAAGGAAACTTCTTATTTCCGTCACCGTCTTCGGTCTTTCCCAATCAGCCACTGCTTGGACTTTTTCAGGATCGACACGAATACCTTCAGCTGAAACCACATGGCCGAGGAATACTACTCTCTTGAGCTAGAAATCACACTCTCGCAATCTTGGCAAAGTGAAACTTAGATGGCTCGCATGCTCTTCTTCATTCTTCGAATAGATCAAGATGTTGTTAATGAAGACAATCACAAACTTATCAAGCACATCGTGAAATACTCGGTTCATGAGGTCCATGAACACCGCAGGAGCATTAGTCAAACCAAAGGGCATGACTCTGAACTCATAATGGCCGTACCTTGTTCGGAAAGCTGTCTTGAAGATATCACTTGGCTTCACTTTTAACTGGTGATATCCAGATCTCAAGTCAATCTTTGAGAACACAACTGCACCCTTCAACTGATCGAAGAGATCATCAATTTTGGGCAGCGGGTATCTATTCTTGATGGTCAGCTTATTCAACTCACAGTAGTCGATGCATAGACGCATACTACCATCTTTCTTCTTGACAAACAAAACCGGAGCTCCCCAAGGTGACACACTAGGTTGTACGAAACCTCTATCAATGAGCTCATTCAACTGGTTTTGCAACTCCTTCAACTCAGTAGGAGCCATCCTATACGGAGCCTTAGATACCGGAGCGGCACCAGGGATGAGATCAATAGAAAACTCAACATCCCTATCCGGAGGCACTCCCGATAGATCATCAAGGAAGACATCAAAAAAGTCACAGACAATCCTGACTTCGTCAACTCTTTTCTCCACTTTACTCTTGCCTTCAGATGAAGCATCATCCACTAGGGCATAGACTTGCATCAATGCAGACAGTATCTTCTTACAAACCCTTCTTTTCTCACCTTGAAATTCAAAGACCGGACTTCCACAAATATGGAACTGAATTTTCCTTGAGGAACAAAGAAACACAACTTTGTGGGCTGTCAACCGGTCAATTCCCAAAATGACATCGAAGTCCTTCATATCAAGAAGTACCAAATTGACTTCCAAGTTCTTCTCACCAATCAACACAGGACATTTAACTAATCCTTTATCTAGTTTCACAACAGGACCAGTAGGTGTACTAATCAATAAACAACTAGACAATTTCTTAGGGATTAGGTTAGTCTTCTTGATGAATGCAGATGACATGAACGAATGAGATGCACCCGTATCAAATAAGACAAATGCAGGAATAGAAGGGACTAACAATGTACCTATAATCCCATCATGGCTTGCATCCTATTCAGTACTGGAAATACTGAACACTCTACCAGAGGGAGGAGCAGGAGCATTCTTCACCACAGGAGTAGGCTGCTGGGCAGGTCACTTCGGACAGGCACGAGCAAAATGACCAGCTTGCTTACAAAAAAAGCAAACAGGATTGCTGGGTCCAACTGGAGTAGCTGCAACAGGGGGCTTCTGAACAAAAGGTCTAGGATTTGCATTCACAGGCCTAGCACTATCATTCACTGGTGGTCGATTCCCGCCATACTGTCTAAACTGGCCGGGCTGCTGAAAACCAGGGCTCTGACCTACACTCCTAGGATGAAAAGCAGGAGTGGGGTAGGGTGTAGGTCTCACAAAACACCGATCATTACGATCCACCAATCAAGGGTTCCTAGGCTGCCAGGGCCTTTGCACTCGTGCATTCTCCTTCTCTGTCTCTTCCAACTTCTTTGAGTTCTGCACCACTTGGGCATAGCTCATTATAGGCTAGATAGTGAGGTAAGCTTTGATGGCAGGGCGCAGTCCTTTAAAGAATTTCTTCGCTTTGGCAAGATCAAGCTTCAGAGAATCAGGAGCAAAGAAATGAAGCTCCTCAAACTTCTATTGGTACTCCAACACAGACAAAGATCCTTGTGTGAGAACCATAAACTCAGCTTCCTTTGCATCTTTCACCGCCTCAGGGAAGTAATTCATGCAGAAAGCTTCTTTAAACAACTCCCAAGTTACAACACCTGCATGCAAACCTTCCAAAACAGGCCGAGTGGAGGTCCACCATGCGTCAGCTTCATGTTGCAACTTTTGTTCAGTAAACAGAATCTTCTGAGCTTCCGTACATTGCAAATGACGAAAAGCCTTCTCCAACTAACGAAGCCACTTGTTTGAGGTCCTTGGTAACTCCAGTGAAAGTGGGCACTTGCATCTTCAGGAAACTCTCCATCAAGCGAGTATGAGGAGTTCCAGCTAAACCTCCCGCATTCGGGACAACAGTATGAAGATTTCCGTTGACACCAGCACGAGTCTCATTATGCAGAGTCATGAAACCAGTCAGCATTTGGTTGAATTGAGCTGCTTGTTGCTGCATCATATTGCCCATGATGTTGGCAATATTGCGGAAATTACCGACGTTCGGGGCATTTGGTATGTCATGGGTACCCTGATCGCCAGTATTAGTCTGCTGATCATGACCATCTTCAGGTTTCTCACCACATCCACTTCTCAGGGTAACCATTCTGCAAAAAAACATCAAAAACACTGAATTTCGAAGTTTCATCATAATCCACAAGTCCAAAAGATTTGAAAACTTAAATCATGCTTGAATACATCCATATAGTCATCAAACAATAATCCATAGGACAAAAATCACATTTCCCAAAAGTTCAGCAGAAAATGAGGTCTCTGTGTCCATTGGTCGATTGATTGGTCGACTGGCCTAGTCGACCAATAAGTCGACCAATGCTCACAGAATACGAAAATTAGCATTTTAAGCCTCATTTCCTCATTCCAACTACATTCTATCTTCTTCCAAACGTGAGAGAGCTCTGGGAAAAGTCTCCTAAGGTTCTTCCAAGTGTTCTTGAGGTGTTTTGGTGCTTCAACAACAACACAACATCTCACATTCATCACATACAAGGTAAATCTCTCATTCCTTCTTCCATTTCCATCTTCTCATGCTTGCATTTCAACAAAATCCATGTTTTACTTGTATCCAATGTTAGAAATCATGTTTAGGAATACTTAGAAACATATTCCCTAGGTTTTAAACACAATGCCATGCATAGACAACAAGTTCTAACACATTCTTGCACATCTCATAACGTTTTCGTACCGAAATCGTTAACTTTAGAAAAAGTTCGATTCCTCACAAACCGCTAGGAGTTTTCTCACAAAATCAAATGCTACATGCTCAAGATGATATTGTAGATATGTCCATATAATTTGATTTAACCAATTCCAACTTTTCAAAAATTCCATTTTGACCTAAATTGCAAAATCCCCAAATTCTTCTTGCTGAATTTTCCACTTTTAACCAAGTTTTTGATCGATTTTCTTCAAATAAAGTTCATGATCATGCAATTCCATGTATTGTGCACATGTTAGTATCTTCAAATAAAATTTTCCCCACATTTGAAATTTTCCGAAAATTACGAAAATACCCTTGTGGCTGAAATCATGAAATAGCACTAACTAGCAATGTCTTTTGTCTCTTCCAGAGACATACACCATGCAGAGAGGAGGACGTGGTCATATTGTAGGGGCACTCAGGGGTAGAGGTCAGGTTCCTTCAGAGCCTAGACAGGAGGTTCGGCGGCCAGACATGTTCGATACACCACAAGCCGAGTTCTTGTACGAGGCCTACTTCAATTACTGTTGTATCAAGCTAGGGCGTCTACTTCACCTTCGTCAGCTCAGAGTTTTCAAGATTTGGCAAAGATTCGACACTATGCAGTGGACGCATCTCTTCACCAAGGATTTTTCGGTATATCCAGTGTCACGCCCTCCCCCACCCTATCCGCCGTGTTCCCCCTCTTTGTCACCTCCCCTCATACTATCTGACACCTCTCTTCTTCTTGTTTCCTTTTTCTTCCTTTCTCCCCTTTTCTCTCTCTTCTTCCTGTCTTTCTTTTTCTCCCTTTGTCGCTCCTTGTGTGTTCTTTCCTTCCTTTCCTCTTCTCCCCCTGTCTTGTTTGTGTCTCCCTTCTGTTTCTCTTCCTTCTTCCTTGCTCTTTTTTCGGTGTCTCCTTGTTTTTTCTCGGTCCTTCTTTTCCTATGCTTTTCCTTTTTCTCTCTTGTTCTGTTCTTTTCTTTGTCTTCTTCTTTGGGTCCCTCCTCCTCCCTTTGTTCTTGGTTCCTCCCTTTTTCTCGGCGCCTTTTTCCTTCTCCTCCCCTTGGCGTTTCCCCTCTCTCCCCTTTGGTTGTCTTGCTTGTTCCTTCGTCTTCTCTTGGTTCTGTCTCCTCTTCATTCCTCGTCGATCCTTTCCTATCCTTCCCTGTCGTTCCTTGCCCCCTCGCTCGCTCTCCCCTTTGGTTTCCCTTGGTGCTCTCCGTCCTCTCGGTTGTTCCGTCTTCGCCCGTGGCCGTCTCCTTGCCCCTCCACTGGCCCCCTTTTCTGTCCTCTCGGGTTGGTTCGTCTTGGCTTCCCCTTGCTCCGTGTTTCTCTCCCCTCCGTTGTCCTCGCTCCTGCCCCTCTCTCCTTTGTCTCCGTTTGGGGTGTCCGGCATCTCCGCTCCCTTTTCCCGTGTGTCCGGCTTCGGCCCTCTCCTTTCCCCATCGTGCTCCTGCATCTTCATATCATCCTTTGGTCTCTATTGGTCTTTCTCACTTGTCATTGTGTTCTCTGTCTTCTTGTGTTGCTCTGTTCGTTTGCCTGTTCTTGTAGTCTTTTGGACATTTTGTTTCATTCTAGTTCATCTATCTTGTTTTCCATCCTTCCTTTTATCTCGATCCTGTCGTTCTTGGCCTTGGGTCCTCAGTTTCCTTTGGTCCCTCTTAGCCTCCAGCCCTTCTTCTTCTCTTGGTCGGTGGTTGGTCGTTCCCCTCGTCCTGCTCTTTCTTTTGGTTTCCTTTGGTGGTTGGTACTTGGTCTCTCGTGTTTCTAGCATTGGGCCTCCACTTCTCGGTATCTCCTTGGCGTTACCATTTCAACTGGTCTTGTGTTTTGTGCAGGACACAATGGGTGTCTTGCTTTCTTGACTCTCTGTCTTCATGTGCTTGGCATTCTTGTCCTCCATTTGTACTATCTGCATCTGGCCTGTGGTGGACCTTTCTTGGTTTGGATCTACCCCATTCCACTAACTGTCTGTCCGGTCTTCGTTTTCTTTCTGTTTGTCTGTCCTTCGCTTGCTTCATGGTTGTCTTGTTCTGCCTTATCCTTGGTTCTGAGCTGTTCGTGTTTCCGGTCGCTCTCTTCTCTTCTCACTCGCTGGGGTAGACATACCTTTTGATGCAAAAGAAGAGTTCCGACGAAGATCCGCCAAGAAAACTCCAAGGATGCAAGAGAGATGACTTGCAGAGGTCTTTGGTTCGTTCCGGGAGGGTTTGGAGGCAGCAAATACGAGTGGACTCGAGGTTAGACTTAAATAGAGCAAGAATCAACCTAATTGCCAAAGACAGCACCCATTGGTCGAGTGGATTGGTCGCTGGCCCGCGACCAATCGGTCGACCAATGCGGCTGACAAGGCCAAAACAGGGAATTGAAGGCCCGAGATCAAATCCAAACCTAAAGGGGTTTTGCACACAAGTCAAGTGACTTACCTAGTAGGTAGAAATGCCTTCAAACCAAGATAGAGAGCACTCCAAGTCCATCAACTAATTAGATCTTCATCAGGATTCTGTTTCCATAAATAGAACCTCATCATCAACCTTCATGGATTCAAAGCCAGACACCAAGTCCTCTCCTGGGATGGCCCAAAGCTGACTTCTTACTTTACTTCGGGTCATCGGACCTACAAATAACAAGGTTTCCGGGTCAAGGTTAGGGCTGGGTTTCACATCCAGAGTTGGTGAGGTTGTTCTTCAGCAACCTGACATCCACAGAGGAGTCTAGAGGTCCAGGATATCCTCTTCGGCTAGTCCTCAGGAGCAGGGTCCTTCAGACATGGATCCGCTTCTCCACAAGATCATTGGCTGAGATCTTTCGGGTTCCTTACTACCCACGGCAGTGCGTGTGGATACCTGCGGGGGCAGGGATAGACAGCTACTTGATGCCGTATGAGCTGCACGAGATTTGCTCTACACTGTGGGATACTCGCCGATGCCACACTCCGTGGACCAGCGGACGGATGACAGATTCAACACAAATTATCGGTCGCATAGTCGGCCTAAACAATATGCCAAAGGCTGGACATCACCATCGAGTCACAGTGATGGAGGCCTTAGTCATCTACCGCATCTACATGGGCTCCCAGATCGACCTTTCTTACATCATTCAGCAGGTCATGCTGGACCCTCTTCTGCGGCCTAGCATGCATAACCTTTGCTATGGGAGGCTGCTCACTTTGATCTTCAGGCACTTCGGAGTGAGTTTCGAGGATACACTAGTGGACACTGGTTCACTGGGATACACGATCGGGACTAGGACCATCAGGCAAATGATGCTGAGACAGACAGTGAGATCTCCTGGTCCAGAGGATGAGGATGATGAGGAGACAGAGGAGGAGGAGGATGACTCAGAGGATGGAGGAGAGGATGTCGGTCCTGATAGTGATGATTAGGCCGAAGATGATACAGAGATGCATGAGGCTGAGCCGGGGCATCACGAGTTTGCTCCTTCATCACACTTCGAGATAGGGGGTCCGTCTCATGCAGTTCTAGAGACTTCAGATCTTGGTGCACAGATGAGATCGATGACTTCCATGCTAGAGAGGATGGAGGTCAGACAGGAGCAGATGTATGAGTGGATGGAGTCACAACAGGATAGGATAGAGCATCAGGTGACTCAGCTAGTAGAGGACTTCAGATCTTTCAGAGATCAGAGGAGATCACCTAGATAGACTGTACTTAGGATTTCCATTTATGCATTGACTGATGTAATCGTTGTAAAAACTTTTGAAATTAATGAAGTTCACTTTGTTTCACTTAATTATTGTGTATTATGCACTTTTCTTTTATTGCATTGAGTGACATTTGTTTAAGTATAATTATGGTATGTTATTCAGAAATATTCAATTATGCTTCATTGGTTAAGTTTCTAATCCAAGTGTTCTATTATTCACTTCTAAGAGTAGAGGACTCATTTCAGATCTATGACTCAGGAATGTTCCGTTATTGTTTTCTGTGGTTAGGATTTCCTTGAACTTTGGGCTCTGATACCACTCTGTCACATCCACCCAGCCGGTACCCTACCTGGCATACCCGAGTGTGTGATCCACAGCCCCAAAGACCAAGTATCGAGGTAATCAGCCTCCCACATAGACAATAACATAATCATGAACAATAATAATCAATGTGCAAAAGATAAATTACATCAAGTCGATCCAGGATACATACATTCCTTGCCCCGGGCGATCCTTTCCGGTATCCTTCACACTAGAGTCCTCATAGTCCCTGACTACGGACCATCAACCCTATAGGTCATCCATATATGGTAAACGGGAAGCTCTCACGTCCCCTCATGGGTTGGTTTCCGGTCTTGAGCGCCCGTGAGCCCAAGTCTAACCATATGCAACCCTACCAATAAATGGTCCCCACAATGTGATTCCTGTCCTCTCACAGATTGGTTACCGATCTTGAGCACCCATGAATCCCCATTGCTACCACGGGTCGTTCAGTCTCAATAGCCCTTCGATTAGGGTCTGACATAACGAGACATCCTAGCCAAACACCACTAGACTGTCCTAAATATGTCATCCATCAGTTTACGAAGGTGTCCAAAGGGCATCTCAGGAAACATCCCATAATATTATAGAAGTGTCGAAAGGACACCTCCCCTTTCTAAACCATACTTAATAATACAAAAACATGAATCCATAACATCACATATATAGAACTTCATATATAGAAAGAAATCAATAACAACATATATCTTGCGTATAATTAATAAGTAAATCATACATGAATCATAAACAAGTAATGCTACTGAAATCAAGATAGTACAACAGTAGTATAACATTGTAAGAATCTAATTAAAGAAATAAACTAACAAGATTCAAATATAGAAACTAAGATATGCAATCTATGTAGTTAAGGAAGTAACCATCCTTACCTTCTATAACTCGCAAAGGAATCTTAGGGAATCAAGTAAGATCTTGACAAAACTTGAAAAGTAGGTCCTAAACAAGTGTATACAACATATTAGGAAAGATATCAAAACATCCAAAACAGGCCAAATATGGAGTTGATGTACTCATTGGTCGATTGACTTGGTCTACTGCCTCAGTCGACCAATGAGTCGACCAACCGAGACAGTGGCCTTAAAAAATCAAAGTTTTGAGAATAAAGAACCAAATTTGGTGGTTCAAAAGGGTACTAAACAAGGGGTAAACTACAATGGCAGCATCTTAGTATATAGAGGACTTCAAAACACTAATCGAATCAAGTTTTCAAGTTACAAATTAGGAAACAAAAGTTACCATAATTAGATCAATCATGGTTCTTGAAGAAAGAACATGGTATGATCAAGGAGAAAGAACTAGAGATTGATAGGTTATAGATCTTGTAAAGAAAACTCAGCGATTGACTACTAATATGATCAATAAAATAGATCTAAGAAGATCAGAATTTGAATCAAAAGATGAACGAAGACAAGATCATGATTTAGATCATGATTCCTTCAAAAGCTTGCAATGATCATGATTAAGATCATTGCTTTAGCCATTAATCCTTAGGAAATCATGAGAGATAAGTAAAGAGATGTTTGCAACAGAGAATGCAGCATCTTCTCTACTGTTTCAACCCAAAAAGGAAAAAAAATCAAAGATGGAGAAGAAGAAGAGAGTGTAGACATACCTTTTGATACAAGAGGAAGAAGATTACTTGAGTTCTTGCTAGGGATCAACCAAGGATGCAAGGAAGATGTCTTGCAGAGGTCTCTAGTGCGTTCCAAAGAGTTTGGAGGCAGCAAATACGAAGTAGACTCGAGATTGAACTTAAATAGAGCAAGCAAGACCTAATTAGCAAAAACAAAACCCATTGGTCGATTGGATTGGTCGACTGGTCCAATCGACCAATGAGTTGACCAATCAGAATAGCAAGACCAAAACAGGGAAATGAAGGCTCAGATCAAATCCAGACATCAAGGGGTTTTGCACACACACCAAGTGACTTACCTAGTAGGTAGAAATGCCTTCGAACCATGATAGAGAGCACTCCAAGTCCATCAACTAATCCGATCTTCATCAGGATGCAGCTTCCATAAATGGAACACTAACATCAACACTCATGGATTCAAAGCCAGTCACCAAGTCTTCCACTCGGATGGCCCATAGCTGACTTCTTGCTTTACTTCGGGTTGTTGGACCTACAAACAGGGGTTTCCGGGTTAGGGCTGGGTTTCACAGGAATGAGTTTGAATGGGTTTCTTAAGCTTAAAACCTTGAAATTCGCGTGTTGTAAGCATTGGTCGATTGGACCACTCGACCAATGGACCCAGTAGCTCCATTTGCTGTTGAATTTTGGAAAAATGTGATTTTTGTCCCATGATTAATTGTTTGATGACTAAATGGATATATTTAAGTATGATTTAAGATTCTAATCATTTGGACTTGTGGATTATGTCGAAACTTCAAAATCCGATGTTTTTGACATTTCGGTTTTTGCAGAATGTTTACGTTAAGAAGTGGGCATGGTGAATCTAGTGGTCATGGAAGTGACGAGATACCAACAGGTGATCATGATCAGCAGACCAACACTGGTGACCAAGGTACACCTGATATACCCGGTGCCCCAAACGTCGGAAGCTTTCGCAATATTGCCAACATTATGGGCAATATGATGCAGCAGCAAGAAGCCTAGTTCAATCAAATGCTGACGGGTTTCATGACTCTGCACAATGAGACTCGTGCCAGTGTCAATGGAATTCCTCATGCCGCAGTTTTGAATGCAGGAGGATTAGCCGAAACTCCTCATACCCGTTTGATGGAGAGTTTCCTGAAGCTTCAAGTGCCCAACTTCACTCGAGTATCCAAAGATATCTTGTTTCCTAATAAGTGACTACATGAGTTGGAAAAAGCTTTTCGACACCTGCAATGTACTGAAGCCCATAAAATTTTGTTTGCTGAGCAGAAGTTGCAACATGAAGCTGACGCTTGGTGGACTTCCACCCGGCTTATTTTGGAAGGTTTGCATGCTGGCGTTGTGTTGTGGGATTTGTTCAAGGAAGCTTTTTGCAAGAACTATTTTCCGTAAGCGGTGAATGATGCGAAGGAAACTAAATTCATGGCTCTTACGCAAGGATCTTTGTCTGTGTTGGAGTACCAACAGAAGTTTGAAGAGCTTCACTTCTTTGCTCCTGACTCCTTGAAGCTTGACATTGCCAAAGTGAAGAAATTCTTCAAGGGATTGCGACCTGCAATCAGAGCATATCTCACTATTCAGCCTATTAAAAGTTACTCCCAAGTGGTGCAGAATGCCAAGAAGCTGGAAGAAACTGAGAAAGAGAATGCTAGAGTGCAAAGATCTTGGCAGCCAAGGAATCCTGGATTTGAGGAACGTATTGATCGGCGCTTTGTGAGACCTACGCCATACCCTACTCCTAGTTTTCAGCCTAGGAGTGTATGTCAGAGCTCGGATTTTAGCAACCAAACTAGTTTAGTCAGTTTGGTGGGAATCGGCCACCGATGAATGCAAATGCTAGGCCCATGAATTCTATTCCTAGGCCTTTGGATCAGAAGCCTCCAGTTGCACCTGTTCCTGTTGGATTTAGTAACCCTGTTTGCTTCTCCTGTAAACAGACTAGTCACTTTGCTCGTGCCTGTCCTAAGAGGCCAGTTCAACATTCGGCTCCTACAATGAAGAATACTCCTGTCCCTCCTTCTGGAAGAGTATTCAGTATTTCCAGTACTGAACAGGATGCGATTCATGATGTGGTTACCGGTACTTTAATTGTTGCTTCCATTCCTGCATTTGTCTTATTTGATACGAGTGCTTCCCATTCATTCATATCATTTGCATTCATCAAAAAGATTGACTTAGTAATTGAGAATTTATCTAGTTGTTTATTGATTTGTACACCTACTAGACCTGTTGTGAAACTAGATAAAGAATTTGTTAAGTGTCCTATTTTGATTGGTGGAAAGAATTTGGAAGCCAATTTGGTACTTCTGAATATGAAGGATTTTGATATCATTTTGGGTCTTGATTGGTTGACTACCCATAATGTTGTAATTCTTTGTTCTTCAAAGAGAATTTAGTTTTAGATTAGTGGAAGTTCAATTTTTGAATTCCAAGGCGAGAAAGGACGAATTTGTAAGAAGACATTGTCTGCACTGATGCAAGTCTATGCATTAGTAGAAGGGATGCCATCTGAGGAAAGGTTAAGGAAGGAAAGAAAGTATAGGAAGTTAGCGTTGTATGAGACATCATTGATGTCTTTTTGGAGGATTTGTCAGGTGTGCCACCTGATAGAGAAGTGGAATTTTCAATTGATCTAATCCTTGGTGCTGCCCTGGTATCTAAGGCTCCATATAGAATAGCTCCTACCGAGTTGGAAGAGTTACAAAAGCAGTTGAAAGAACTCTTAGATAGAAGTTTCATTCAACCTAGTGTATCACCTTGGGGTGCCCCGGTCTTGTTTGTTAAGAAGAAGGATGGTAGTATGCATCTATGCATTGATTACCGTGAGTTGAACAAGCTGACCATCAAGAATAGATACCCGCTACCTAGAATTGATGATCTTTTTGATCAATTGAAGGGTGCAGCAGTGTTCTCGAAGATTGATTTGAGGTCTGGATATCACCAATTGAAAGTGAAATCAAGTGATATTTTCAAGACGGCTTTTAGAACAAGGTATGGGTTTATGAGTTTCGAGTTATGCCTTTCGGTTTAACTAATGCTCCTGCTTTGTTCATGGACCTCATGAACCGAGTATTTCATGATGTACTTGATAAATTTGTGATAGTTTTCATCGATGAAATTTTGATTTACTCAAAGAATGAAGAAGAGCATGCAAGGCATCTAGATTTCACTTTGCAAAGACTGCGAGAAAAGAAGCTTTATGCTAAGTTTAGCAAGTGTGATTTCTAGCTCAAGAGAGTAGTATTCCTCGGCCATGTAGTTTCAGCTGAAGGTATTCGTGTTGATCCCGAAAAGGTACAAGCAGTTGCTGATTGGGAAAGACCATAGACTGTGACAGAAATAAGAGTTTCCTTGGGTTGGAAGGCTACTACAGAAAGTTTATCGAGAATTTTTCTAGGTTGGCTGCTCCTATGATTAAGCTGACTAGAAAGGAATAGATGTTTGTTTGGTCTGACGCATGTGAGAAGAATTTCCAAGAATTGAAGGATAGATTGACAAGTGCCCCGGTTTTGACTATACCTGATAACTCCGGTGGTTTGATAGTCTACACCGATGTGTCGAAGATTGGTTTGGGTTACGTTCTGATGCAACATAGTAAAGTTGAAGCCTATGCCTCTCAGCAACTGAAAGATTATGAGCGGAATTACCCCACTCACTATTTAGAGCTTGCCGTTGTTGTCTTTGCTTTGAAGATTTGGAGACATTACCTCTATGGTGAGAAGATTGCTATTTTCACGGATCATAATATTTTGAAGTACTTCTTTACCCAAAAGGAGTTAAATATGAGACAAAGAAGATGGTTGAAATTGGTCTCTGATTATGACTGTGACATTCAGTATCATCCTGGTAAGGCGAATGAGGTTGCTGATGCTCTTAGCAGGAAAAGTCAGAAGAAAGTACTGGACTTGAATGCTCTGAGTCAACCTCTCTTGTCTTCAATTTCAGATTTTGGTTTGGAAGTTGTCCTTGAAGGTTCAGAAGTTGTTCTGTCTACTATGACAGCAAGATCCACCCTTAAAGACAGAATTGTTGCTCTGCAAGGTTCTGATCAGCAATTTAAGGAAAAGATTGAGAAGATTTCTTCGAATCCTGATTTAGACCCTGACTTTGGTATATCTATGGATGGTGCCTTGTTGTTTAGAGGTAGACTTTGTGTGCCAGCTGATGAAGAAATCAAGAATGAAGGAAGCACACCAGTCGATCTTTACAATACACCCTGGAAGCACCAAGATGTATAAAGTTTTAAGAGGACATTTTTGGTGGATTGGTTTGAAGGCCGATGTTAATGATTTTCTTGCCAAGTGTGAAACTTGCCAGCGTGTGAAATCCGTTCATCAACCCCCATCTAGATTACATCATCCTCTTCCTATTCCTAGTTGGAAGTGGGAAGATATCTCTATGGACTTCATGACTAGCTTGCCTCGAACAAGTAAAGGCAATGACACTGTATGGGTAATTGTCAATAGGTTAACCAAATCAACCCATTTCATTCCTATGAAGATCACTCATACTTTGGATAAGCTAGCTCAGCTATATGTGGATAATGTAGTTTGTCTGCACGGAGTGCTAGTGAGTATTGTTTCTGATCGTGATCCTAAGTTCACCTCAAGGTTTTGGAACAGTTTGCAAAAAGCCTTGGGAACCCAATTAAACTTGATTACAGCTCATCATTCACAGTCTGATGGAAAATCTGAGCGGACAATTCAAACATTGGAAGATATGCTTAGATCTTGTGTAGTGGATATGGGTGGAAATTGGGATGAACACTTAGCTTTAGTTGAGTTTGCCTATAACCAAAGTTATCAAGCAACGATAGGCATGGCTCCATTCAAGGCTTTGTATGGTAACAGTTGTAGGACAGCCTTGTATTGGACTGAGACTGGTGAAAGGAAAGTCTTAGGCCCGGAGATGATTGAAGCTACAAGTGCAATGGTCGACATGATTAGAGAAAGGATTAAGTCTTCTCAGTCAAGACAGAAATCCTATGCTAATAAGAGAAGGACCGATTTAGAATTTCAAATTGGGGAGAAAGTTTTCTTGAAGGTTTCACCTATGAAGGGTGTAATGAGATTCAATGTCAAAGGAAAGCTTAGCCCTCATTACATTGGACCCTTTGAGATTCTGGAGAAGGTTGGACCTGTTGCGTATCGTTTGGCTTTCCCTCAATCTCTTTCATGTTTTTCATGTTTCGATGCTTTGGAAATACATTGAGAATCCGGAACACATACTACAGCAAGCGCCTGAAGGACTTAGTGTTGATCTTACCTATGATGAAGAGCCAGCTGAAATTTTGGATAAGAAGGACAAACAACTACAGAATCGCACCATTCCTTCGGTGAATACTTGGTGGAAGAACCATACCCCCGAAGAAGCTTCTTGGGAGAAGGAAGAAGATATGAAGGAGAAGTTTCCTCACCTTTTTGGAAGTTTAGGTACGCTTTCAATTTCGAGGACGAAATTTCTTTTAAGGGGGCGAGAATGTGAAATCCAGCCCTATCCTAACCCTAACCCTGACCCGGAGTAAAGGAAGAAGCCAGCTTTAGGCCATCTCACTAGAAGACATGGTGTTTGACTCTGAACCCATGGATGTTGATGATGGTGTTTCAATCTTGGAAGTCTGTGCAGATTTTGAAAGGAAGCTGCACCTGTCTGAAGATGAGATTAGTTGAAGGACTTGGAGTATTATCTGACTTGGTTTGAAGGCAATTCTACACACTAGGTATGTCACTTGAGGTGTGTGCAAATGCCCTTGAGGTTTAGTGTCCATTTGATCCTTCATTTCCCTATTTGAACTTTGCTGACCTGATTGGTCGACTGGGCTAGGAGACCAATCAATCGACCAATGGTGTGTTAAATCCGAGAAACTCCAATTTTAGGGTTTTTCACTCTCTATTTAAACACACTTCGTGTTTCTTAGTATCCTTTGCCTCCAAAACACTCTGAGAACGTGGGAAGACTCGTTTGAAACTCTTTTCGGTGATTTCGAAGATCCCTCTGCCAGATTGGAAGTCTCTCATCTCCGATCTGCCAGTCTAAGGTTAGTATCTCTTCTATATTGTAATGTATTCTTTCTTCGATCTTGTTCTTGATTAAGATTGGGAAGAAGATGCTGCATTCTAGCAACCATCTCTTCCGAAATCTGATTCTTTTCTTTAGGGTTTATGATCAGCATAGAGATCTCAACCCTAATTCTTGTCAAATCCGTTTGAAACCCTAGTTCTTCTCATGGATCTGATTTCGTAACCATTTAAATCTAATTTTCATTATGTACTTGAATCTAATTCTGATTACCTTTTTCTTGGATGAGATCTAAATCATCCCTTACCTTTTAGTGAATTCCATAGTGTATTTTTCATCGAATTCTAGGGTTTTTCTCCCAATTGGGGAAAACTATGATTTTATTTAAAGGTAATGTTTTTAATCATTATTAGTGCCCGATCTTTACTCCCTTAGTGTTAGAATACTATCATATAGTTTTCCTCCAAGTTTCGTGAAGTTTCGGATCAGAATTCCCGTACTTGCTTCGTACTGACTCGCTGTTGGTCGACTGATTGGTCGACTCGGTCAATAGACCAATCAATCGAACAATGAAGTCAGTAGCTTCATTTTTCACTCAGTTTGATTCGTTTGCTCTCTGATCTTTTAGGCATCTTTCCTTGTCACACCCCACCCGCCGGTCTCGATTATCCGCCCGACAACCCATGGGAGTGAACCGTCACAGGATCCACGGTCTTACCCATCAATAGTAATAAACACAAGAATAGACAATCAAGAGCAAGAATAAGTGCAATAATTAATAAAAAGGTTACAGGAGTCCAAATACTACAATAAATATCCAAGAAAGAATCAAGAATCAAATGTAATATCGAGTTTAGGGGAAGCAAAATAAATAAAACAAATAATCTTCTTTCCGATTTTCGTTTCTAAATCTAAAAACTTATTTTCTAAATTAGTGAGTAAAGGGGGTCCTCCAATCTTTCTCCATACGATCATCAAAATCCTGGCAATCTGCCTCCGTCAGCCATCAATGGGTGCTATAAGTGCACACTAAGCATCTTCAGGAGACTTCATGCTCTACAAGTTCATGTACCACTGTCTGTGCCACATCAGCTTCATACGAGAAGGCTCTTTCATACGAATCATCTCCAACTTCTAATGTTGTGCCATCATCTGTACAACTCATATAATATATAAAATGAAAGGAATGAGTTCTGACGAACTCAGTAAGGAACAAACAATTCTCATATATATGTCAATACAATCCATGAATGCATATATGGAATGATATGGATGGTATGCAGAAATATGAATGCTACTAAGATCTAACTATGCAAGTCTCTATCAGCTGATATGCTTTAAGATATACACCAGCCCTCCTCTGGGTAGGTCTAGTCACTCTGATCCGGCAAGGACTGGTTAACTCTGTAGGGATCCTGGGCAAAGGGGTAAGTCCATACCTGGCTCTCAAACCATGGCTGGGGTTAAGTCAACACTCTCTCATCATTACCATTGGCAATGAGTACTGGCGCATGTCGGGGTTTCTAATCCAATGCAAGTCATAATGGTAACATACTATATGAAGTCCAGATACTTCCCCTATGGCACCAACCAACTCGGTTCAGTATCCTTCGCAACCTAGGAGTGAGAACCCTCACGGATTGGCTACCGCTATTGGACTCCACTCCTTTACCCCATGGTCATCCACATATTATTGGGGTTGATGCTCTCATGACTCCTCACGACACCCGGTCCACTCCTTGGACGTCCATGAGCC
Source organism: Hakea prostrata (assembly GCF_041222555.1). Taxonomy (NCBI): domain Eukaryota; kingdom Viridiplantae; phylum Streptophyta; class Magnoliopsida; order Proteales; family Proteaceae; genus Hakea; species Hakea prostrata. Next base: position 28,547,961 of record NC_142608.1, on the reverse strand, counting down.
CAACCCTAATATATGCAACTCTACCATTGCATGACCAATAGTGGACCACTGAGTCTCCGCACGGGACTAGTTACCGTTGTAGGATGAAACAGAGTCACGTCACCATTGTCATGGGTCACCCGGCTTCAATTCCCCTGCCGAAAGGGTAATAGCATGTGGGGTACCTAGCCATGCAATTCTAGACTCACCTAGATATGTCATCCAGTAATCGTGATAGTGCTAGAGGCATCAGTGAGCATGTGTCCCATACCACAGCCCTCTGATATCTCCAGCCAAGATATCCCAATGGAATACCCCTTCCATCACAACTACACTACATCACTCTTTATCATACCATGAACAGTTGTGCAATATCATAAAAGATGAAGTACATCAAGGAACACCGCAAATAGCTTTATATAGTTCAGGCAAGTTACATGATCAAAGAATAGTAAATAGAACAGCTGAATCATCATGTATATGTAATTGCATATAAATAAGAATGCATGTCCTTACTTGTAATTTAGTAGAAGTACTTTAAATTGCAATCCAAATACAATTATAAAACTTTAAGTAGAAATAGAGGACATCTATATGCAGGGTTACAAGAATGTATAAGAGTCAAGAGTCAAAACAAATCCAAATCAAACCTACATAGTCACTGGAAACCAGCCGGTTGCTCGTGCCGGTCGCTTAGGTTAAGCAACCTCCACAAGCAACCGCCCTTTTTCAGACAGTTTCCAACACCAAAAAATCAAACTTTTGATCATCCGATTTCAATCCATTTTGGGATGATCTTAGTCCGAATTTCAATCTTAATAGGTCTATAACAAAGGGGTGAAACGAAACCCTAAAATTAACACAGATTTAATACCCAAATCATTCCCCTTGATTAGATCCATCCATTAACAAATGCAGAGATCCGTTTCTGGACAAGATCTCATCAAGAACATTGGAAAGAGAGCTACAACTGATCAATTGGGTAACCACTAACAAAAATGGGGATGGGTTCATATCAATTAGAGGTTAAAAAGAAGAGAATAGCAGATGGAGATTCATTACCTTAACAAGAATCACCAAGAATAGAAGGAAAGAGGTTCTAGATCATTAACAGCACTTCGCCCACCTTCCAGCACGTTTCCACTGCCGCCTAATCGCCCAAAATAGCAAACCTGAACATAATAATGCGTTAATAGGGCAAGGGATGCTATTTATGACGAATACGGGGCAAAATAGGGCATTTTTCCCTCAAGCAGAAAGTGGCGGTCGCTTGGTTTAATCAACCGCCACTAGCAACCGCCCCCAAGTATATTGCTATACAAGGGTGCTTTTCTCAGGGAGTGGAAACCCAAACACAACCTAACCCAAAACAACACATAGGGGAGGTCTTACCTTCATTCTGGACATCTCCAAACACCACTTGCCTTCTACCAGAGAGCCAACTTCCCAGTAAGGCAGATTCTTCAACAAGAGAATCAAGATCCATGGGTTCTAGATATTGATCATGGGCTTCTATCTGGACACTCCACAAAATTAATCCGACTAGACCTTCGGGTTCTCGGACTTGCTATACAGATTCCGGGTTAGAAAAACGGGGGTTGTTACATTCCTAATGTTGTATCTATGATTGTTAGGGGTTTACTTACTAAGTTTGGAGCCTCTTTCTTTGATCTTTGGATTATCTTTGACGATAATCAAGGTGAGGTCAGTTATTTTATAATAACATAGATCACTTACTCTTTGGTTTCTACTTTAAGAAACTCTGAGTTTAACTACTGTTCTTGTATTTTATATTTTTGATGTATTACTGTAAGTACAGTAGCACTTCACTTGTTTATTCTTTTTCATTATTTAAGTTATATGAAATGCTTATTACTATATATTGTTTAATGATTAGATTATGTTGTTTCATTCTCTTTGTATGATGAGTTGTTGATTTTGTATGTCATAATTGATCGGAGATTGTGTTTGATTAGGTATGGTTTGGGATTGAGAGGTGTCCTTTTGACACTTCTATCCTTGGACATCGGAGGGAATAGTATGGGATGTTCTCCGAAGATGCCCCTGGATGCTTTCCCTAACCATTGGTTGTCATACCTAAGATTGTCTAGCAGTGTTTGGTTAGGATATCCCCGTTATATCAGACCCTAGACGGAGGGGTATTGAGACCGAACGACCCATGGCAGCAATGGGGATTCACGGACGCTCAAGACCGGTAACCAACCCGTGAGAGGACGGGAATCACATTGTGGGGGCCATTTATTGGAGGGTTGCATATGGATGGACTTGGGCTCATAGGCGCTCAAGACCGATAACCAACCCATGATGGGACATGAGAGCTTCCCATTTACCATATGTGGATAACCAATAGGGTTGATGAGTCCGTAGTCCGAGTTGGTTGTGGCCATAGGATATGTTGACTCTAGTGGAAAGGATACTGGAAAGGATCGCCAGGGGCGAGGAATGAACGTGTCTGGACCTGAGTTGATGTAATTGAGTAGATGACTTGCATTGGGCTAGGCTTAACCCTGACATGCACCAGTACTTAGACCAATGGTGATGTGAGAGAGCGATGATTTAACCCCCAGCCATGGAATGTCTCGAGGGATGCCGGACCCATTACCATTTGATGATGAGTGATTTGAGACCTTCTCAAAGAAGTATGGTGCTATGACTTAAAGCATGTCTGCCAATAAAGACCAGCATACATAGAGTTTAGATGCATACATACATTATTTGTTTCATATTGCATTGCATCTTGTTATGATTTGCTGTATGTTATTTATGTTGTTATGAGTTAACTTGCCTTGCTGAGTTCATTCAAACTCACTCATTTTTGTACAATCTTTTTGTTAGATTATTCTACAAGTATTGGTTACTATGAAGGACAGTACGATGAAGCGCAAGCCGATGAAGCGTACTACACGCAAAGTACTAGAAACTATGAAGATAACCCTGATGATCCCTCGAGCGATCAAGTTGCGTACTACGATTAGACGTAACGTAGAGTTGGAAAATCTATGTTGGATTGATGAAGTCCAATATTTTGAGGATGTTATCTATAGGATAGAAAATTCGTAGTTCAGTTTGACTTTCTTTCTTCGTTTTCCTTTAAACTCATTTGTAATTCTTTTTAGACTTAAGTACTACATTTCTGGTTCTAACTGTGGAGTGAGTTTCCGCCTAACTCTACTTCTTTTTTATGTGATTACATCTGGTATCATTTCCGCACTCTAATTATACTGATATTCATTTTTTGATTAGATCTTTTGTTTATAACATTATGCTTGATTTTATCTGTTTATGATTATGTTATTGCATATGTGGGAGGATGATTTCCTCGATATTTGATCTTCGGGGCTGTGGATCACACACCCGGGTATGCCAGTTAGGGTACCGGCTGGGGGGATGTGACAGGCTATCTCATCTACATAAACCGAAGGCTCAAGCGTCTTTTCCTTGGCATTAGCCAATCTTGAGAGTTCGTCTGCCATTGTATTCTCCTTCCTTGGGATCTGGCACACCTTCAGATCTTTGAATTCTTTTTGTAATGCCCACACGATTTCTTGATATTTCTGCAATCGGGGCTCTTTGACGCCGTACTCTCCTTGCACCTGATTAATAATCAGCTGCGAATCACTGAAGATAGTGACATGAGCTATTGCCAAGGCCTTAGCCAAACGGAGTCCGGCTATCAAGGCTTCATATTCAACATTATTGTTGCTCACTTCAAAGACGAATCTTAAGGCATATCGAATGATAAAACCTGCGGACTCTTGAGTAGAACACCTGCTCCAGCTCCATGCTTATTGCTTGAACCGTCAATGTATACTTCCCACATGGTTGGGATACTCGGTTTGGTTTCTTCTTCTATTGGAGTCGTGGTTTCCACGACAAAATCTGCTAGTGATTGAGCCTTGATTGTCGTACGGGACTTGAAACTCACTTGGAATTCACCAACCTCAACCGACCATGCCACCATTCTTCCAAACAAATCAGGCTTATGAATAATTTTTTTCAAGGGAAAATTAGTTAATACCTCTATCTGGTGTGCCTGGAAGTATGGTCTTAATTTTCTAGCCGCCATCATAAGGGCCAAAGTGTGAAATCCAGCCCTATCCTTACCCTGACCCGGAACCCTTGATGTTTGTAGGTCCAAAGACCCGAAGCGGTGGTAGAAGAGACTTGTGGACCCTACTAGTTGTTGATTTAGTGTCGGAGTCCGAGCCCATGGACATTGACGATGATGCCCCTTACTTGAGTTCATTGTCGGTGTTTAGTGAAAATATGCGCATCGAAGAGGGGTGAACTAGTTGACGTACCTAATGAACTCCCATGTACGATCCGAAGGTATTTCCCGACTTCTTGATTGGCTTGTAGAAGAAAACCCCACTCAATTTGACCCCGTATAGCCCTCTGAATCCCTGTCCGAAGTTGCTGAACTATTGTTGAACTATGCTTGGTCGATCCCATCGACCAAGGAGCATTGACCAAGGCTGCCAGATTCGAGTTAATGATTCCTTTGGAATATTCCACACCCTATTTATGCTAGCCTCATGTTTTGAACCCTATTCTAATCATTGCAACACCTGAGAACGTGGAGAAGGTTCCCCAAAGCTCTCCCTTGATATTGGTGAAGGATATTCTACTTTAATCATTGCCAATCGTTTGATTCTTGCCTCCATTATCATCTACAATGTATGAGCTCTCATCTTCACTCTCTATCCTACCCTTTTCTCTTCTTTTCTTATTGTTGCAACCTTGGAGTTGATGCTGCAACCTTGCAACCATCACTCCAAGTGTTCATTCCTCACTAAACCATGATCTCTTTCCATTCCTACTTATGATATACTCTCATTTTGATTATTGCATATGCTTTACCATGATTCCTTACTTAGCAACTTGATTTCTTGTCCTAAACTGAAATGTGAAGTATGATTAGTCTAATTAATGGCTTGCAAATGATTGTAATCTTGTTCCTAATCTATTCCCCAACTAATTCCCTAGCTTCCCTTTCAATTACATTGATTTATCATTGATGCTATGATTCTTGTCTATAGAACTTAGTATTCCAATTTAGGACTTTCTAATTAAACCATTAGATGATGTTAATTACTTGCTTAGATGTATTCTTATACTGTTATTAATCATCCCTCCAAGTTCTGGATCGATCTGAGCCCCGGAAGACCGATTTCGGACCAAATCACCAAAATACAATACGCAGCCCCGAGACTGTCTTTGGTCGATCTTGCTTGGTCGATCCCATCGACCAAGCATACTGCTGAACTGTGTCCTTCGCCGTTTTGACCCGTTCAACATCCAATTTTCCCGATTTCTTCTCTAATCTTTCATTTATGTTTGTCTAGGGTCTTATTACCATCATTGGATCATTCTTTTGTAACCTTTGGATTATCATCATCACAGCTTAAGGTAAGGACAGTTATCGCCATAAATATACAAGCCATGTGATTATGTCTTGATGTTCATAACTTAGTGAACATAATTTCTTTATTACTTTTGGACATCATAGGACTGCTATACATGCTTTAGAACAGTAGTATTGTGTTTATATATATTCTTGTTATAATGATTAGTCATTCTTGTTACTTATATATATGATGAATCATTGTGATGTTATGACTTAACTTCTATTATGATGATGTATCAATTGTGTATGGTATGATGGACTTGAGCATGTGATTGCTTAGGTATAATTTGGATTGGGGAGTGTCCTATTGACACTTCTGTACTTGGACATCAGAGGGAATAGTATAGGATGTTCTCCGAAGGTGTCCATTGACACTTTCCCGGATTATTGGATGACATACATAGAATTGTCTAGTAGTGTGGCTAGGATGTCCTTGTCGTGTTAGACCCGAATCGGAAGGGTATTGAGACCCAACAACCCGTGGTAGCAATGGGGATTTGTGGGCACTCAAGACAAGTGAAAATGATCCGTGAGAGGTCATGAATCACGTTGTGGGAGCCATTTATTGGTATGGTTGCAAATAGTTAGACTTGGGCTCACGGGCACTCAAGATTGGTGAGTCATATCCGTGAGAGGACGTGAGAGCTTCCTATCTACTATTTGTTGAGGACCAATAGTGTGAAATCCAGCCCAAACCTAGCCGGGACACCCTATTTGTTTTGAGATAAAGAAAGACTTGTTTAGTGTTGACCTTGAAGTCGGACCTTAATTTCAGTATTATTATCTTTGAAAGCCTTAGGAGGTCATGTCCGACCTTTTCCTTAGGGTAAATCCAATGTCCCGAAGTGAAGGAAGAAGTCCTTGTGGTCCCTCTTTATGGAAGACATGGTGTTTGACCCGAAACCCATGGACATTGACGATGATGCCCCTTACTTGAGTACATTGTTAGTGTTTAGTGAAATTCTGCGTATCGAAGAGGGTTGAATTAATTGAAGTACCAAATGAACTCCCGTGCTCAATCTGAAGGTATTTCCCGAAACTAGACTTCTTGATTGACTTGTAGGAGAAAACCCCACTCAATTTTACCCCATATAGCCCTCCGAATCCCTGTCCGAAGTTGCTGAACTATTTCTGGATTTTTCTGCTGAACTGCCTTTGGTCGATCTTCCTTGGTCGATGCCATTGACCAAAGTTTCCCAGACTCGAAGTTAATGATTCTTTTGGAATATTCCCTACTCTATTTATGCTAGTCTCGTGTTTTGAACCCTATTACACTCTTTGCAACTCCTAAGAACGAGAGAAGGCTCCTCTTAGCCTCCTCATTGGCTTTGGTGAAGGTTTCTTAAAGAAATCTTGGTCTCTCTTCTCAAAATTCATCTACAAGGTATGTACTCTCTCACCTTATCTCTATTCTACTCCTATTTACTATTGTTCTTGCTACTGAGTTCGTGAAGAAGGTGTTGCAACCTTGCAACCACCTCTTCTACAAGCTCTTTTGCTTTGATTAAACCTCTCTTCATCCTTTTCATGCTATGATTCTCATACATGATGTTCTTGCGTTCTTATTTTGATTTTTCTCTTCTTTACAACATGAATTCATCTCTTAATCTGATTTTCTCTTTCAATTAAGTCTGATTACATGTTAGTAATTGTCTATATTCTGTTGTTCATCATTCTATTGATTAAATTCCTAAGTCCTCTTGAAGTTTCAATGATTTTCATTGAAGACTATGATTCTAGCATATAGAATATAGGATTTCAAATTGGGGGTTTTCAATTGGGCCATTGGATTATGATAATACTTGCTAGGTAGTGTTCTTATACTGTTATTAATCATCCCTCCAAGTTTCGGATCAATCCGAGCCCCGGAAGACCGATTTCGGACCAAATCACCAAAATCCACCTAGGCAGCCCCGAGACTATCTTGGTCAATCCTCTTTGGTCGATCCCATCGACCAAGAGCATCGACCAAACATGCTGTTGAACTGTATCCTCCGCCATTTTGACCTGTTCGACCTCCGATTTTCCCGATTTCTTCTCTAATCTTTCATTTATGTTTGTTTAGGATCTTAACACTATTATTGGATCATTCTGTTGTGACTCTTGGATCATCATCAACTCAACTTAAGGTAAGGACGGTTATCGCCATAAATACATAGGCCATGTGATTATGTCTTGATGTTCATAACTTAGTGAACATAGGTTCTTTAATACTTTTGGACATCGTAGGACTGCTATACATGCTTTAGAACAGTAGTATTGTGTTTATATATATTTGTGTTATAATGATTAGTCATTCTTGTTACTTATATATATGAGGAATCGTTGCGATGTTATTACTTAACTTCTATTATGATGATGTATCATTTATGTATGGTATGCTAAACTTGAGCATGTGATTGCTTAGGTATAATTTGGGATTGGGGAGTGCCCTACTGGTACTTCTGTCCTTGGACATAGGAGGGAATACTATGGGATGTTCTCCGAAGATGCCCATCGACGCTTTCCCGGATTATTGGATGACATATAGGACTTGTCTAGTGGTGTTTGGCTAGGATGTCCCTGTTGTATCAGACCCAAATCGGAAGGGCATTGAGATAGAACGACCCATGGTAGGGTATGGTTTGATGGGCGCTCAAGACCGGTAACCAACCCGTGAGAGGACATAAACCATACCACAGATACCCAAAATGTGAAATCCAGCCCAAAACCTAAATTAGACACCCTATTTGTTTTGGATGAAGAAGAAGTTGTTTGATGTTTGACCTTGAAGTTGGACCTTGAGTATGGTGTTGATATGTTTATAAGGTCCTAGGATGTCAAGTCGGACCTCTCCCTTAGTGTGGATTCGAAAACCCATAGAAAATTGATGATGGAGTTCCCTACTTGAAGAGCTTGGTTGATTTAGAAAAGAGAATGCACCTTGATGAAGAGAAGATTGGTTGATGACCTTAGAGCATGGTTAGATATGATTTAAATCCATTTTCCTATGCTAGGTAAGTTATAGTTGTTGTGTTTAAAATTTTGTTTGATTCCGATAAGAGAAAGGCCCTCAAATCCCTATTTTAGGCTATGCTGTCAGCCTGGGTCCACTGGCTGGGTCAACTGGGCCAATCAACCCAACCCACTTGTCCCAAGTAAACAGAATTCGAGTAGAATCTTCTGTTTAGGTCTTTATTGCTATATATACCTCATAACTTCGTGTTTTTAGTATCCCTAGCCTCCAAAACACGTAGAGAACGAAGGGAACTCATCTCCAAGCCTCCATTGGTGTAGAAGAAGATCTACATTCAACTCTCAAGCTTTCTCTCTCTTGTTCTTCAATCAAAGGTTAGTATTCAATCTATTATGCTATTGATTCATTCTTACTAGGATCATTCTCTTCTTTGATCTGAGATTATGAGGAAGATATTGCATCTCTGCAATCATATCTTCTACAATCTCTTCTCATTCTATATGCTATGATTTCATATTCATTCTCAACATGATTTTCATGATTTCTTCTTAAACTATGATCATGTTCTTATTTTGATTTCTTCTAGCATATTAGATGCATCTCTATGATCATTCTTACTCTTGATTTACTGTGTTCATAAACTAGAATGAGGTCTCATCATCTCTAGTTCATCTCTTTCATTCCATAGCTTGTTTTTAATGAAAACCATGTTGTTTTCCAAATTAGAAAGTCTTGTTTTCCAAAATAGAAAGTATGATTCCAAATTAGTAAGTAATGGTTTTGATCGTTGTTTGATGTCTAAAATATGCTTTTTAGTCTTAGACTACTGTGTTAGACATTCCCTCCAAGTTTCGTAGCATTCCGGATTGTATAGAATAGGTTTCGGATCAAAATTTTGTTTTTGGACTTGAATTACTCTCTGGGCAGATTGCCTGAGTTGACTGAATCAATCAACCCAGCCAATCAACCCGCAGTGACAGCAACTCTGTTTTTTATCCGTTTCGACTCCAATCTTTTGGAATCACTTCTTATGACCTATACATGTTTTGTCAAGCTTGTTTAGGTGATTTTGGATCTGTTCTCTGATTTCTTATTTGAAGACTATAAGTTCGGATTTCGAGGTGAGTATTCCAACTCAAAATATGTCTATTTACATGTCTTTATGTATTTTGACATGAATGCATGATTTAGCTACTGTTATGTTAGTTTCCATTATGATATGAATGCTATAAGTACAGTAGGATTTTATTTCCTTATTTACTTTATGTACTTGATCATGAATGAATACTTATTCATGTATGTTTCTTATTCATTTAATATTGTCTTATTATACTCTTCTATTTGACGAGATATATGTCGTGGATGATGACTGAATTATGATTGTGATTGTTTAGGTATGATTTGGGATTGGGGAATGTCCTTTTGACATTTCTGTCCTTGGACATCATTGGGGATAGTATGTGATATTTCCAATGTTGCCCTTTGACACTTTCCCGGATTATTGGTTGTCATACCTAGGATTTGTCTAGTAGTGTTTGGCTAGGATATTCCCTGTTATATCAGACCCGATTTGGAAGGGTATTGAGACCGAACGACCCGTGGTAGCAATGGGGATTCATGGGCGCTCAAGACCGGTAACCAACCCGTGAGGGGACATGAATCACATTGTGGGGGCCATTTATGAGTAGGGTTGCATATGGATAGACTTGGGCTCATGAGCGTTCAAAACCGGTAACCAACCCGTCAGAGGACATAAGAGCTTCCCGTTTACTATATGTGGATGACCTATAGGGTTGATGAGTCCGTAGTTTGGGATTATGATGTCTCTAGTGTGAAGGATACCGGAAAGGATCGCCAGGGGTGAGGAATAGACGTATCTTGATCTGAGTTGATATAACTAAGTAGATGACTTGCATTGGGCTAGGCTTTACCTTGACATGCGCCAATACTTAGACTAAACGGTTATGTGAGAGAGCGGTGACTTAAACCCCAGCCAACGTTGTCCGTAAGGTGTACCGACCCATTGCCAACTGATGATGAGTGAATTGAGACCTACCCAAAGAAGTATGGTGCTATGTGATGATCACATTTATGTGTGAAATCTTAGGGCATAAAGCATGCATTTTATACACTTAGAGTGGAGTTACCTTGGGTTTTATGTTGTTTTTGCAGATTTTAGGACTTTTCAAGATTTAAGCAAATATTTGGAGTTTTGGGCTTGAATCATGCTATTTTACACGTCAAGAAGTTCATTCAAATTCTCAAATGCGAAAATGGGTCTGATCTGGAGCATGATGGGCTAGAGATGTGTGATTATGGGCCAACTCCGAAATATTGAAGAGATAAAGAAGGCAAATCTGATCTACGGCTGAGATTTTAAATCAAATCTACAGAGATATTATTGAGAGAGTCCAAATGGAAAAGAGTCCTTGCATACCTCAATATCTTATTTCCTATCTTGGATTTAATTAAAAAAAGAAAAAGAGGAAAAAGAATTATATTCAGAAAGAAAAAAGGGAGAATCCCGTTTTTGAATGCCTCTGTCCAGTTTCGATCAAACCCTTCATTGAATGGTCATCCGATGTCCGATCGTGCTGATTTTTGGAGGAGAGCTTCACGACTACTTAAACCTCAAATCCAACGGTGGAATTATGCATCTGATCTCGCTAAGTCGGCGCGATTACAACGTCAAAACCCTAATTGGCTGAGTCAGATAGAAACCCTGAATTTTATTCAAATTCAACCGTGCTTCATATCTCATGTAAACTCTATAAAAGGAGATCATATTTCATCAAAGGAAAGATGTCTTAGAGCTTAGTAGTAGCATTCTTTCTTCTCTCTTCATTTTATTTAGGATTTCTCTAGTTTTCTTTGCTTGCATTAGTGAGATTTAAATTTCTAGATTCAATGTTTAGGTTTAATCTTTTTATGTAATGCAATTCAAGTTCAAGCTTCAAGTTCAAGATTCAATTTTTTTAGATTCGTTTTTCTCTGGGTCTAGCAATTGCAGATTTAGATCATTCTAGATCTAGATCTGGTTGTTAGGGTTGGTTGAGATTCGAATCGTTTGTTCAATTCGCAAGTAAGTAACCTTCTTTATTAATCTTCTCTCCTCCCTCCATTCCCGCTTCTATCTACCCCTCTATATTCTTAATTTAGGATTTACTTTCAGCATTATTTATTGTTCTCCCTTCCCCTAGATCCTTGATCAGAGATGCCTACAGTCGTGCCTCTCTTTGGTTAAGGCTTCATTTTCCTTTAATTGCTTTGTTATTTACTTTCTGCCTATTCATTCATCATCTCGGACCACATAACCGGAGCAAGCCTACAGTCGTGCCTCTGCTTCTGGTGACGGGTGGTGTTGCATCTGCATTTTAGCTATTTCCTTTTCTTTTTATTGCTTTGTTTATTGCTTTGTTATTTACTTTCTGTTATTTACTTTCTGCCTATTCATTCATTATCTCGGACCACATAACCGGAGCAAGCCTACAGTCTTGCCTCTGGCTTCGGTGACGGGTGGTGTTGCATATGCATTTTAGCTATTTCCTTTTCCTTTTATTGCTTTATTTATTTCTTTGTTTATTGCTTTGTTATTGTTCGCATTTTTTTTCCTGTCTTTTATTTATGCATTGATTGTGTTTAATTTATTTTTCATTTCAATTCAATTGCATTAAACATATAGATTAGGATCGTTTAGTTTATTTAATTAGTTAACAAAAATTGAATCATTCCACTCTAGTATTACTATTAAGAAGTTCAAATTCTAAGTGGCATATCTCCCTGAGATCTACCCGTTAGCTACATGATACCGTGCGCTTGCGGTTACTTTTAAAATTCACAAACAAGTTTTTGGCGGTTGGCAGATAGGTCAATTAAGATTCCTAAAGGGATGGTTGAAGATGTTTTACTGAAAGTGGGAGAATTTATATTTCCAGTTGATTTCATTGTGCTAGATACTAAACCTTTTTCAATCAAAGATGAAATCCCAATAATTCTAGGAAGACCATTTTTGGCTACCAATAATGCATTAATCAATTGTCGAAATGGCCTCTTACGATTATCTTTTGGAAATCAAACTTTAGAGTTTAATATGTTCAGGATAGGGAAACAACCACAAATAAAAGAAGAGATCAATATGCTTGATGAATCTTTTGATTTTCCTAATGATGTGATTACCAACTTTGAGATTGATTTTGATTTTGAATTTCAAGAATGTATGGATATGTTGAATGATGATAGTGAAACTTTCTTTTCTGAAGTCTTAAATTTTCACACACCTTTAGAGCCTATTAAACCCCTATCCATCTCCATTCCAATTCCCAAGCCCTCAATAATTGAACCCCCCAAGCTAGAATTGAAAGAGTTGCCTTCTAACGTGCAGTATGCTTTCTTGGGACAAGATAATTCTCTTCATGTCATTGTTGTCTCTGATTTAACTTCTGACAAAGCAAAAGAGTTGATCACACTACTGAATGATAATAGAGAAGCATTGAGTTGGTCTATCACTAATGTCAAAGGTCTAAGCTCTTCCATTGAACAACATTATATTCATCTTATGAAAAATGCAAAACCTTCTAGAGAACCTCAACGTATGATGAGAATTTTCTTTAACATTGTGAATGTTTTTCTTGAGATCTTTAGAGATGATTTTTCGATTCACGGTTTTTCTTATTTGGAGTGCCTTCCCCATCATACATTGATATTGAAGATAAGACTAAAGCTTCCCATGATAAGCACATCTTGACTGAAAGGTATACCCCTCACTTGTCTTCCTTGTTTAGCATGCATGCATTGAGGACATTGCATTACTTAAGTGGGGGGGGGGGGGGTATAGGTTCATTGTAGATTTTAACTTTAACTTTTGGTTAGTATACATATTCTTTCAATTGCTATGATGTGTGAAATGAGAGTGATTTTGGTACCCATCATGAACACATAAAATCCCTGTTGAGAGGAAGGTAACTTGTATATATGTTGAGATGAGACTTTCCTTAGAAAAATAAAAGGCCCTTAACTTAAGGCATTGAACCATCTATGAGTTTTGTGGGTCCTTGTTTCTTTGGCTAGAAGTTGAGATCAATTTTGTGTATGGCATGACAAAAAAAAAAAAAAAAAAAAAAAAAAAAAAAAAAAAAGAGTAGAAAGTAAAAGTTGAATTCCTTGGAACTAGACAGGGCACTCCGACTCAAGAATCGAGGTGACTTGATCGAAACTCTTAGGAAGGAGATTATTGAAAAGAACTCTCGCATCACTGTCTATGTGGGCATATGCAAAGCAAAGCTACAAAGTAACTTGGGTTTCTGGTGTCTACTCCACCATGTTATTCAAGCCAACCGTAGTGGAGTAATGTAGAGTTCACTACTCAAAAGAAAAGAGAGAGATAAATACAAGTGTCATCAATGCCTTGGTAAAATTGTTTGGTCAAAAATACTTCAAAACCTTAGTACTTGGTCCCCTTACTTTATGAGTGGTTTTGCTTAAAGGAGAGGTGTACTTGAAAGATATAAGGTGAGTCTTTGATTGAGATATATGCTAAGTCTCAAGAATCAATATGGGGTAATAAAGTTCAAGTGTGGGGGATTTTAAATCAATGGTGAGAAAAATTGTCATAGCTATTGATCTTGTATGAGTACTTACCAATTGTTAGAGTTGGAATTTGCAATGTTTTATTTTGAGCTAAAATTAGAATTTTGGATGTACATTCACTGCAAACATCCACGAGACAAAACTCGTCCTCTAGGGGTAACCTAGTGGTTTAAAGGCCTGTTGCACATGCTAAGTGTAACCGTGATTCCTACGAAAGTGAGTTAGGATTTATTTTGTTGCACTAGTTTCTTACTTGCATTTGAATTTTCTTTAATTTTTTCTTGAGGACAAGCTTAGTCTAAGTGTGGGGGAATCTGATGATCACATTTATGTGTGAAATCTTAGGGCATAAAGCATGCATTTTATACACTTAGAGTGGAGTTACATTGGGTTTTATGTTGTTTTTGCAGATTTTAGGACTTTTCAAGATTTAAGCAAATATTTGGAGTTTTGGACTTGAATCATGCTATTTTACACGTCAAGAAGTTCATTCAAATTCTCAAATGCGAAAATGGGTCTGATCTGGAGCATGATGGGCTAGAGATGTGTGATTATGGGCCAACTCCGAAATATTGAAGAGATAAAGAAGGCAAATCTGATCTACGGCTGAGATTTTAAATCAAATCTACAGAGATATTATTGAGAGAGTCCAAATGGAAAAGAGTCCTTGCATACCTCAATATCTTATTTCCTATCTTGGATTTAATTAAAGAAAGAAAAAGAGGAAAAAGAATTATATTCAGAAAGAAAAAAAGGGAGAATCCCGTTTTTGAATGCCTCTGTCCAGTTTCGATCAAACCCTTCATTGAATGGTCATTCGATGTCCGATCGTGCTGATTTTTGGAGGAGAGCTTCACGACTACTTAAACCTCAAATCCAACGGTGGAATTATGCATCTGATCTCTCTAAGTCGGCGCGATTACAACGTCAAAACCCTAATTGGCTGAGTCAGATAGAAACCCTGAATTTTATTCAAATTCAGCCGTGCTTCATATCTCATGTAAACTCTATAAAAGGAGATCATATTCCATCAAAGGAAAGATGTCTTAGAGCTTAGTAGTAGCATTCTTTCTTCTCTCTTCATTTTATTTAGGATTTCTCTAGTTTTCTTTGCTTGCATTAGTGAGATTTAAATTTCTAGATTCAATGTTTAGGTTTAATCTTTTTATGTAATGCAATTCAAGTTCAAGATTCAATTTTTTTAGATTCGTTTTTCTCTGGGTCTAGCAATTGCAGATTTAGATCATTCTAGATCTAGATCTGGTTGTTAGGGTTGGTTGAGATTCGAATCGTTTGTTCAATTCGCAAGTAACCTTCTTTATTAATCTTCTCTCCTCCCTCCATTCCCGCTTCTATCTACCCCTCTATATTCTTAATTTAGGATTTACTTTCAGCATTATTTATTGTTCTCCCTTCCCCTAGATCCTTGATCAGAGATGCCTACAGTCGTGCCTCTCTTTGGTTAAGGCTTCATTTTCCTTTAATTGCTTTGTTATTTACTTTCTGCCTATTCATTCATCATCTCGGACCACATAACCGGAGCAAGCCTACAGTCGTGCCTCTGCTTCTGGTGACGGGTGGTGTTGCATCTGCATTTTAGCTATTTCCTTTTCTTTTTATTGCTTTGTTTATTGCTTTGTTATTTACTTTCTTCCTATTCATTCATTATCTCGGACCACATAACCGGAGCAAGCCTACAGTCGTGCCTCTGCTTCTGGTGACGGGTGGTGTTGCATCTACATTTTAGCTATTTCCTTTTCCTTTTATTGCTTTGTTTATTTCTTTGTTTATTGCTTTGTTATTGTTCGCATTTTTTTTCCTGTCTTTTATTTATGCATTGATTGTGTTTAATTTATTTTTCGTTTCAATTCAATTGCATTAGACATATAGATTAGGATCGTTTAGTTTAGTTAATTAGTTAACAAAAATTGAATCATTCCACTCTCGTATTACTATTAAGAAGTTCAAATTCTAAGTGGCATATCTCCCTGAGATCGACCCGTTAGCTACACGATACCGTGTGCTTGCGGTTACTTTTAAAATTCACAAACACTATGACTTAAAGCATGTCTGCCAATAGAGACCAGCATACATACATAGAGTTAGAAGCATACTGCATTTATTGTTTCATATCATTGCATATATGTTTGTTTGTGAATGCATGTGAAGATGCTTATTGTGTTTGGTTTACTTGCTAAGTTCTTTTGAGCTTACCCTTCGAGGGACTTGTTTTTAGAAGACATTGCAGGGATAAAAGAGAAGCCTTGCCCCAGTACGGAGGACCTTTCCGTACATGGTACAGCTCCGGATGTCCTTGGACAAGGTAATGAACAGCGAGGTAGCCAACACTCGGATTGGACTGCATTGATGGCTCCTATTGATGGCAGCCGGCATCGTCTTATTCGCCGATGGGATCGTGTGCTAGATGCTGATCTGAAGCTTCAAGAGCATGACCCTAAAGTGAAGAAGATGAAGACTGAAAAAGAAGAAGAGCCGACTAAAGATGTGGATTAGATTCTCTTGTTTCTTCTAGACTTTTATTTTACTTGTATTAGCTTAGAGCTTGCTTTAGATTTCGATCTACCTTCCGCATATGTTGTGGGGTACATTTCCGCTATACTCTACGGTTGTCTTTTGATTTGGTATCTTGTTATTCCGCACTCTGATATCCTTTAGTGATCCTTTTGTGATCCTTTCTTTGACTTTTATTATTAACTTATTAGAATACAATGATTTGTTCTTGCTTTTGATTATGTTATTGTGCTAAATGGATATGATCGTTCCTAAACTTGATCTTTTGGGCTGTGGATCACTCCCCGAGTAACCCATATAGGGTATAGGCTGGGTGTATTTGGGCGAGATGTGACACGAAAGGGGCCATTTATTGGTAGGGTTGCAAATAGCTAGACTTGGGCTCACAGGCGCTCAAGACCGGTGAAATGATCCGTGAGGGAACGTGAGAGCTTCCCGTCTACTATTTGTGGATGACCAATAGGGTTGATGAGTCCGGTGAGTAATATCCGTGACTCTAGTGTGAAGGATACCGGAAAGGATCCCGGGATGGGAGGAATGGACGTATCTAGATCTGACATGAAATGACTAAGTAGATGACTTGCATTGGGCTAGGCTTTACCTTGACATGCACCAATACTTAGACCAAATGGTGATGTGAGAGAGCGGTGACCGAAACCCTAGCCATGGAATGCCCGAGAGGGATGCAGGACCCATTACCAACCGGCTGCCCAAGATATCTTAAATGGTTGAGGGAACCCAAGATATCTTAAATGGTTGAGGGTGTGAGTGGACCTACCTAAAGAAGTATGGTGCTATGACTTAAAGCATGTCCACCTTAGATACTAGCATTCATAGAGTTAGAATCATACTTGCATCATGTGTTTCATATCATACTGCATCATGTTATGCTTTGTATCATATGGCTTATGTTTCATGGAATAACTATCTTGCTGAGTTCTTTCGAACTGACTTCTTTTTGCAACATCTTTTGTTAGATTCTATTGCAGGTACTACTACTGTTGACTATGACGGTCAACGCTCTGAAGACCAAGTTGGTGACTCTTACCACACTGGTTACGGTGAACACGTTGATGAATACTAGCAGTCCGAGATTGGTACTTATTTGGAGCAGTTCGGCTTTTACACTTGTGTGACAGCGATGGGATATCATCCTATTCTCTTTTGACCTTCTATTTGATTCGTTGAGACCGTAGTTTAGTTGTTTCCCCTTTTTATTTGGGAACCGGTTGTAACCCTTACTTTTACTCGATCTACCTTCCGCTATTATTGTAGAGTGGGGTTCCCCCTTCATTCCGCTTTTTGACTATGTATTTTATTGGTATCTTTTTTGCACTCTGATGTTCTTTTATGATCCTTCTGAGATCCTTTCTTGACTTTTATTATTAAAGTAATTGAATACAAAGATTTGTTCTTGCTTTTGATTATGTTATTGTGCTAATTGGCTATGATCGTTCCTAAACTTGATCGGTGGGACCATGAATCACTTCCTCAGGTAATCCAGATAGGGTACCCCCTAGGTGGATGTGACAAATAGGGTTGGTGAGTCCGGTGGGTAATATCCATGACGCTAGTGTGATAGATACCGAAAAGGATCCTAGGATGGGAGGAATGGAAGTATCTGGATCTAACTTGATACGACTAAGTAGATGACTTGCATTGGGCTAGGCTTTACCTTGACATGCGTCAATACTGAGACCAAATGGTGATGTGAGAGAACGGTGACTGAAACCCCAGTCATGGATTGTCCGAGACGGATGTAGGATCCAATTCCCCCCGGTGCTGAGTGATTGAGACTTACCTAAAGAAATATGGTGCTATGACTTAAAGCATGTCTACCATAGAGACTAGCATTCATAGAGTTAGAATCATGTTTGCATCATATGTTTCATATCATATTGCACCATGTTATGACTTGTACTCATATGGTTTATGAATTATGGAATAACTGCCTTGCTGAGTTCTTTGAACTCATTCTTTTTGTGCAAATGTTTGTTAGATTATTCCACAGGTCTTGAAGACCCTGATGGAACGACCTATGAGACGGACCATGATTCCACATACTACCCTCCGGGTGGTGGCTACTATAAAGATCAAGGTTATGGTACCGATGAAGATTATACTATGTACAAGGGTTAGCTCCACGGTGGTGTGGGAGCGGCCGTGTTGGGTTTCCTTCGTCTACACTTACGAGGATGTACTTATTAAGATGGAGGAAACACTTGCCTAGCCACCCACCCCTTGATTTTGTTAAACACTTGGATCTATAATTTAACTTTCACTGATTACTATTTTACATTTGGGTTGTAACCTAACTTTGACTTAGCTACTTTCCGCTATGGTTATGAAGGAGTGAATTATGCTCACTTCCTTCTTTTGATTACACATTTGATATCATATTTACTTTCGTACTCTGATTATCTGTTCTTACCATATCTATGATTTCTTTTATTATTTGCTTTGACCTTGATTATTATCGTTCATGATTATGTTATCGCGTATGTGGGAAACATGGTCCCTCGATGCTTGATCCTTGGACTGTGGATCACATACCCGGGTATGCCAAGTAGGGTATCGGTTGGGTGGATGTGACACAAAACCTGCTTCTCGATCTAGGAGTATCGCATTTCTGCATCAAGGAGCACATGGCTAATATAATAGATTGGCCATTGCTTTCTTTCCCTCTCCGGAACGAGAACTGCGCTTATGGCTGAGGGTGAAGTGGCCAAATAGACTTGCAAAGTTTCTCCTTTCTCTGATCGGGACAAGAGAGGTGACTTGCCGAGAGTTTCTTTCAAAATCTCAAACGCCTTTTGGCATTCGTCCGTCCATCGAGGCTTCCTTGCTCCCCCTTAGATCCTTCAAAGCTTTGAAGAAAGGGAGACACTTCTCTCTCGACTGCGAGATAAAATGGTTCAACGCAGCTACTCTTCCTGTTAAGCATTGCACGTCCCGAACGGTCTTTGGTGGTTCCATGTTAATCAAAACTTCTATTTTGGTTGGGTTAGCCTCTATACCTCTTTGAGATACCATGAAACCCAAGAACTTTCCCGAGGATACGCCGAACGCGCACTTCTCCCAATTCAGCTTCATTTGGTATTTTTGTAGCACCGAAAATACCTCTGCAAGATCAGAATTGTGCCCTGAACGCGCCATGCTCTTGACTAATATATCATCTACGTAAACCTCCATATTCTTCCCGATCAGATCCTTGAAAATTTTGTTCACTGCCCTCTGATAGGTTGCTCCAAAGTTCTTTAAGCCGAACGGCATTACTTTGTAATAGAAACTTTCACGATCGATCATGAAAGTAGTGAAGTTTTCATCTTCCTAATTCATGAGAATCTGGTTGTACCCCGAATAAGCATCCATGAAACTCAGAATCTCATATCCTGCTGTAGTGTCTATCAAAGATCTATTCGAGGCAATGGATAGCAGTCTTTTGAACAAGATTTGTTGAGGTCCATGTAGTCGGTAGATATCCTCCATTTTCCACTGGCCTTCTTGACCATTACCACATTGGCCAACCAAGTCAGGCATTCAATAGGCTCAATGAACCCTGAATTCTTCAACTTCTCAACTTCATTTCTGATGGCCTCGTGCTTTTCTATTAAAAAGTTTCTTCCCCTTTGGATCATTGGCTTGGCTTTCGGATCTATCCAAAGCTTGTGCTCTACTACTTGCCGATCTATTCCAGGCATGTTTTCAGCAAACCATGCGAACACATCTCTGTTTTTCCAAAGGAAAAACTTCAATTCTGACTTGAACTCCTCCAGCTATTCGGATCCAATATGAGTCATTTTTTTTTCATCATTGGGATCCAGCTGGATTCGTTCCAATTTCTCTACTGGTTCAGGTCTTTGCATCTCTTCCTCGTCCCGATTGTCACATATCTCAATCGGTAATGTCGTGGCCTTCTTCGGGCCTTCTTTGTCCTTCAAATAAACTATGTAACATTGTCGGGAGATTATCTGATCGGAAGACACTTGACCAATTCCCTTATTAGTTGGGAACTTGATCTTCATGTACTTCCTTGAGACCACCGCTCCTAGCTTTGTTAGGGATGGCCTATTGAGGATAACATTATATGCCAAAAGCTCTTGAACCACAAGGAAATTCACCCAAATGGTAGTTTCCTTGGGGAAATTTCTAACCGAAAGGTCCAACTGAACTGATCCTTCGGCTAAAGCCGATGATCCAACAAATCCACACAAGTGTGTGGATGACAGCTCCATCAAGTCCTTCTGAATCTTTAGTTTTTGATAAGGTTCATAGGACAAAAGATCTGCGGAAGAGCCGGTAACCAATACTCTATGTACTTCCCGACGTCCAATCTCCACCTTGATGACCATGGCATCATCGTGAGGTGTGCATATACCTCTTTTGTCTTCATCATTGAAGGTGATCGAACTTTCACCATTTGGCCTTTTCCGCTTCTACGCCTCTCCAGTTCCAACGAACTTAGACTTGGCCTTTAGCTTTCGAAGAGACTCCGGTTCGGGTCCCCCAAAAATAGTTAGGATAGGAGACTGGCTAGCACCAACCACCTCCTTTCCATTCTTTGACTTGGGAACCTCGACTTGTTGCTCTCGACTTCCCAAATAGTCCCCCTTCTCGACAGCTACTCTTGGCTCCGTGGGTCGTCCTTTAATGAAACTAGAGAGATGTCCTTGAGAGATCAATCTCTCAATGTTGGCAAGTGCCTACAATCATAGGTGTAATGCCCGTAATCTTTGTGAAAACGGCAATACCTTTCCATGTTACGCTGTCTAGGCTTGGATATGACCTTTGGTGGCCATTTCAAGATATTCTGTCTCTTGATGATATTCAGAATCTCTGACCAAGGAGTATTCAATGGTGTGTACTCGCTTTGATCGGGAGAACACTGCCTCCATGCTGAATGGGATTTTTGGCTAGATCATGATTGGGCTGCCTAGGCTTCTATCTTTTTTTAGGAGCCTTTTGTTCTTTGGTGGAGGCCTTCGTGTCCCCTTGACGTGCATCTAGAATCTCCATTACTTCCACTTGCTTTTGACATCTTTGCACCAATTCGGCATACGTGGTTGGCATGTTTTGAAGTAATAACTCCAAGAGTCTCCGGTTCGTGAGTCCAGTGAACAAAGTAGTTTTAGCTACCTGTTCATCCAGATTCTCAATCTCCATAGTAAATTTGTTGAATCTTTTCAAGAACTCCCGAATTGATTCGTTCTTTCCTTGCTTTATGGTGAACAAAGTTTTCTCTGTCTTTTTGATTTGGATTCCGCTCTAGAAACGACCGATAAACTTTCGCGCCAATTCCTCGAAATCGACAATTCTTCCCGAAGGAAGATTTGAAAACCACTTCTGTGCCGCACTAATCAAAGATGAACCGAACACCCTGCAAAGGATTTCAGCAGAATTACTAGCCACAGCCATA